>NW_026946906.1:0-300000 GCF_910591565.1 Cydia splendana
AAGACCTAAAAGTCTTAAGAACTATATTCGGAGAGACATACGAAAATTTGAAGATTTCTGTACATTCTGCCACATTTGTCTTCAAAATTTCTTCAGCGACGTCTGGCGATGAATTAAGGGATCTTGTTGTTTCTACCGGGATATTCCAGAAAATCCGCTCAAAATGATCTGCCACTTCACGGTCGGAACTTACTAAAGTGTCAGCAATTCGTAGGTTGTAGTGCGGATCCTTCAGTTTACGTTTTCCAGTTTCATTGCTGATAACTTGCCATACAGTTTTGACTTTATCGCTGGAATTTAGGATCTTTTTCGACAAATAATCGACTTTAGCGGCGACACACAACATCTTAAAAGATTTAGAATAATTTTTGACGTACTCCAGAAATTCCGGTCTTTTATCAGTTGCCTTTAAATCATATAAGTCGTAGAGCCGGCGTCTTTTCTCGTGAATATCCGGTGTAGCCCAGTCGCTAAATTTAGTCTTGGCCTTGCCTTGCACCTTTTTCTGAATGAAACAGGCATCAATTTCCTTTTTAATACAATTAAACAACTCGGAACTCAAACAGTCAGGGTTTTCCTGGGTACATGAAAGACAACATAATTGTTTAGTAATATTACGATTGAATAAACCTAGGCGACTTTCGGAAATCGGCCTGCACAAAGTGTCTTGAGGAATTTCTTCAGTTTTCCCGCTGAAAGAAGCTTTTAGTCCACAGTGGTCAGAACATAGGTTGTTAATAACAGATTTACTAATCGCGTCATTATTACTAAAGATGTTATCTATACATGTAGCACTGGTTGCTGTGACTCGAGTGGGCTCACAAAATAAATTGACTAAATTGAAGGATTTGAAAGTATTTAGTAACCTTCCACATAATGACGAATTTTCTAGCAAATTAATATTGAAATCACCACATACAATTATATTTTTATGACTTCCAAAAACACTACTAAGTACTTCATCTATGACTGATTCGAATAAGTTATAGTCTGCCGATGGGGGCCTGTACACGCATCTATATATATAAATATCTATATATATAAAACAAAGTCGTGTTTGTTCCAGCATCCATAACTCGAGAACGGCTGGACCGATTTTCATGGTTTTTGATTTGTTGGATTAGTCTCGGCCTAGAATAGCAGAATAACCATTAAAAACATTAAAAAATTTACGAAAACAAAATAATGAAAGAATGATCATTCCCATACAAAATGTTCCTAGGTATCTTACCTGTCAAACATTTGATCTTCATCCCGTCGATAAGGTAAACTCTGACCTCAAATTAAAGAACGTATTTTAAAAAGGGTTTCGAATCGACAAGATATATCCACAATATTAGGATTACCCCGTATTTGAGATTTTGAAATTGTAAAATAGTGACAGTAATGACAAAGGATTGACATATTTTGATTTATGCATGCATTATAGTGATGAGGCTTATCGTTTGTCAAATGGAGCGATTATGAACTCCCTGTTAAACAGTTTCGAACGCACCCATAAACAAAATGACAACCGACAAATACATACATACTAAATAATAGTACTACCTTAAGGCCCCAGTACACAATGGGCCATCGCCGGCCACTCCAAGGGACGCAGCCATGCGGTAGAATGAGATAGCAATATCACTTGCTCCCTCTAACGCATAAATGCGTCCCTTGGAGTGACGGCGATGGCTCATTGTGTACTGGGGCCTTTACTCTTTGGTACTACCGTAAGTACATAATGGACACTTCCTACAAAACCGAAGTTTGACAGCGATTCAGGGATGAATCTTGCTATCCCTTTTTAATGTATGGTCCCTTTCGGCTATTTAGGGTTATCAAAATTCAAGTCATTATCTTATCTGTGGTCGTGCATGCAAAAGGACGTCAAATGGTAGCAACCCTAATAACTGCTCGCAGCAATGCTGAGCCGAACGGAGCCGAGTTTGCCCGAAGCACAGAATAAATAATAGTACTACCGTACAGAAAGGAAACTTCCTACAAAACCGAAGTTTGACAGCGGTTCAGGGTCGAATCATGCTATCCCTTTCTAATATATGGCACTATCCCTTTCGGCTATTTAGGGTTGTCAAAATTCAAGTGATTAGCTTATCTGTGTTCGTGCACGCCAAAGGAAGTCAAGTGGTGCCAACCCTAATAATTGCTCGGAGCAATGCTGAGCCGCGCGGAGCCGAGTTTGGCCGAAGTCAGGAGTTTCGCACCCCTGCCCGAAGTCAGGAGTGTCTCGCCACTGTCTGAGGTGCCAACAGGATTAAAAAAACCGGCCAAGTGCGAGTCGGACTCGCGCACGAAGGGTTCCGTTCCATTACGCAAAAATCATCAAAAAATCACGTTTGTTGTATAGGATGAACGGCTGAAATTTTCACAGATGATGTATTTCTGTTGCCGCTATGACAACAAACAGAACAACATAAATATGTAAGTAAGGTTACATATTTATGTTGTTCTGTTTGTTGTCATAGCGGCAACAGAAATACATCATCTGTGAAAATTTCAGCCGTCTAGCTATCACGGTTCATGAGATACAGCCAGGTGACAGACAGACAGACGGACAGCGAAGTCTTAGTAATAGGGTCCCGTTTTTACCCATCGGGTACGGAACCCTAAAAAACAGCGTTAAATTTACGTGTCCTGGATGACTGACTTGACTCATCATCATCACGCAGAACCGAAACTACAATTAATGTTAGAAAGTTGACATCTGCACACCATTACAGGTTACATTTGTAATGTGTACAAGAAATAAGAACAGATTTTGAAGTTAGCATTAGCACCTCTATTTTATCGGTCATAATCTTAAGGCCCCAGTACACAATGGGCCATCGCCGGCCACTCCAAGGGACGCATTTATGCGTTAGAGGGAGCAAGTGATATTGCTATCTCATTCTACCGCATGGCTGCGTCCCTTGGAGTGGCCGGCGATGGCCCATTGTGTACTGGGGCATTTACAATCGAATAAAAGGGAATCGGCAAGCAAAATGGAGTTTGCAACCACACCACACCACCTGATTTGATCAAACAATTTAATCAGATTGGAGCAAGACTGTTCCCGTCTGGACTGGCATTAAGTTAAGCGGTTTAGTTTTAAGTACCCTGATCCAATCTATGGTAAATAATAATCGAATTCATTTAAATTTAATCATTTATTAATATACGTAATCTAGCTACCGAATGTAACAACACACAACAAGACCTACGTTTCAACACTTTCAATAAGTAGATAAGTGTGCACCTACTTTAACTAAACGTATTTTAAGATGTATTGAAAATGACCACCGCTTTTCTGGACACATAAATCTGATTCTTATGAATACTCTTGAGATTATTTAGTCTGCCAAGAATAAATTCATTGGTTTCACAGAATTGAACACCTCAATTATCTTTTGGCGAAGTTCATCGAGGGTATTTAATTCCCGTGCGAAGATCGGGACTTCGAGACGGCTATGCGACTGGGCCGTTGCGTCCAATCCATCTGCCAGGGAACTCTTGGTCTAAATGATATCGCACACTAATTAGAGTTAGATGTGCTGGCACACAATCTTGCTGGAAATGGAGGTTCTCCAAATTGTGCTCCTGCACCTTTTGTAGCAAACACGTTTCTCAGGTATTATTTATTTAAAAAAAATTTGTAAAATCAAAATTTGCGGAAAAACTAATTTTCAATTGACAAGTGACAATTACTAATCAAAACACATTTACTTCATAAATACTCTGACAGGTGATTGATAACCAAAAAGGGAAGTGTTCATTTAAAATTATTTAATCTCATTTGTTAATTATTATGTTAGGATAATGTGAAGCCTAAAAAAATTGGATGAATAAAAAAATAGTAGTTTGTGTTACAAGGGATCAAAATGATATATTTCCGTCAAGGGCGTACATTGAATCCTGAATGAAGCGATGGATTCTAAAGTAGAATCCTGAGAGTAATGAGGGATTCAAGTGTTAACGCCTAAGACGAAATAATTTTGATACCGTGTGACACATACTGCTTTTCACATCAACTATGAGGAAAATAAAAAATCTTAGTATTGACACAATCTGATGCTTAAACAGATTATTTAAGCTAAAAAAATAATGTGCAAAAAAATTTAAAAATAGTGTGCTAGTGCTAGAACAGAAAAGTGTTACTTTGATCCCTCCTAGCAGGGAAGAAAAGTGCCACTTTGATCCCTCCTAGCAGGGAAGAAAAAGCTCTTTTCCGAATAGGTGGTGTGAAAAAATACTTTTAATTGTTTTAAAAGCATGAGACTTAATTGAGGGGCTTAATGAAGGGAAGATATATGTAAAACATTCATTTTGTATTACCAATTTAAAGTCACCCTATATAGTAGAGGGACTAATCGATAACAATTTTTTTCAGGCCTGGCTGCAGGCGTTCGGAATGTTCATTATGTTTCCGTACGGAATGACAGGTGGGATCGGGACGTCGCTCTACAAATGCATGGTGCTGTCTCGCTTACACATCATGTCAATCAGTACCTACATAAAATTCTGAGCGTGTGCGGCCAGGCTAATGCGTGACGTGCCAAAAGGACACATAATAATAGATAGGTGATACGAAGTTCACCGGGTCAGCTAGTATAATTATAAATTGTTCCAATTCAACACAAGAAAGTTCTATAAGGCGTTCCACAGACATGTCAACAATGTCTTTACGCTCCTTACTTTTTAAATTATGTTTTACCATTATCAATGACCCGCCGCGATTGCAAGATCTCCTAAAAAATGAACTTACTATACTATGATTATTGAAATTAAACATAAATTCATGACCTTTAAGCCAGTGCTCAGTTATACAGAGAATGTCAATATTCGAGTACTGTATAAACAAATCAATTTCGTGTTCCTTACAGGTAAATCCTTGGATATTTTGATGAACTAAGTTCAATAAATTGGTTTTACCAAACATACTAGCATCACAGTGATCAATAGGAACGGAGCCGGCTGGTGCACACGTTGTCGTAGCGGTTAGTTTAAATTCAAATCACCAGGCGGCTCCATTTCAAACCCTACGCTACCAAGGCGTATAATACAACAACATTTGCACAGAGCTTGAGCAACATAACGTACGTAGCGAAACTAGGGACTTGTTTCGTAAAGTGAGGGAGCTAGCGGGGAATCGAAGCGTTAGAACCTGTGCCATCGAAGACGAAACCGGGAATGTCCTGACGGACACGTCGCAGGTTTTGGAGCGCTGGTAGCGATACTGCGCAGCACTGTATGATACAGGGAGTACAGAAAGTATGGTAGAGGAACTGTTACCAGACGAACCCGAGATCCTTCGTTCGGAAGTGGAAGGCGCTATCAGGGTGCTTAAATGCGGAAAGGCGCCTGGCAAAGATGGTATTCTTGCCGAACTGCTGAGGAACATGGGAGATGCAGGAACAGCACTTATGGTGGAAATATGTAATGAGGTGTGGAGAACGGGTAAATGGCCGTCGGAATGGACAGAATCCGTGTTCATCCCCTTACACAAAAAAGGATCTACTAAGGCATGCGGCAATTATAGAACCATCTCGTTGATCTCACACGCAAGTAAAATCCTCTTACATATAATTAACCAGCGGCTCAACCATTTCCTCAGGAGCCAGATACCACAGGAACAAGCTGGTTTCGTGAAAGGAAAGGGCACAAGGGAGCAGCTTCTTAACATCCGCCAAGTCATCGAGAAGAGCAGAGAATTTAATTGCTCAGTTGTCTTGTGTTTCATAGATTACACTAAAGCCTTTGACTGCGTTCAGTGGGGCAAGTTGTGGACTGTGTTGCGCGAGATGGGAACTCCAGAACATTTAATTGGCTTGATACAACACTTATATGTTGAGAACCGCTCTTTTGTCAGAATCGGCACCGACTGTTCCAGTGTGTTCAAAACAAAGATGGGAGTGCGGCAGGGCTGCATCCTGTCCCCGGCCCTTTTCAACATATATGGCGAGTGTATCATCCGGAAGGTACTGGAAAATTGGGACAAGGGGTTTCCCATAGGAGGAAAGCGGATATCAAACCTCAGATATGCCGATGATACGGTCCTTTTAGCGACGTCCGTGGAAGATATGCAGGAGCTGTTTCAGAGACTCGAGACGGAGAGCGATGGAATGGGTCTCGCAGTAAACAGGAGCAAGACGAAGCTAATGGTAGTAGACCGTGCCAAAAAACTGCCCAGAATAAATAACATCATCCCAGGGGTTGATATCGTGGACCACTATGTCTATTTGGGCGCACTGATCTACGATGATGGCGACTGCGTACCTGAGATAAAGAGGCGTATTGGTATGGCTAAGGACGCGATGACCAGACTGAATGTCATCTGGAAGAAGAGAGGTATAACCATCACCACCAAGACCCGGCTAGTATGCGCTGTAGTATTCCCCATATTTCTGTATGGCGTGGAAACGTTGGACGATACGAGCCCGAGAAAGGCAAAGGATCGATGCATTCGAGATGTGGTGCTGGAGGCGTATGTTGAGGATACCTTGGACCGCCATGCGCACCAATGTATCGATCCTTTCACAGCTTCGTGTCCGGACTCGCCTATCCACAGTCTGCCAGCAGCGCATACTGTATTATTTCGGCCACATAATGAGGAGGGGAGATGAAAGCCTTGAAAAGCTGATTATTGTTGGAAACACGGAGGGCAAACGAAGCCGAGGACGATCTCCAACAAGATGGAGCGATCAATTAAAAGGGGCTCCATCCTCAACCAACTTTTGCTCGGTTGTCAGAGACGCGATGAACAGGCACCGTTGGAGGCAGATCATAAAGACCAGGCGTGGAGCATCCACATCCACCGATGACCACGATCCTCAGTCATGAGGGAGCGACCACAGAGAGAGAGTACTTCTTTAATTTCTGTCGTATATAACTCTTAATCATGTATGTTTTACTTTAATCTTAGTTTTAAAGGTTCTTAATTTTACTTTTGTGTGTTTATTTTAATTTCTATTATTGTACTAACTTGTGTCTATTTTACCATTTTATTCAATGTTATGCGTCTAATTATAAGTCATTGTTGTTCCTAATAAATTATATTACCTTGTTCCCTAATTATGTAAACATTTGTAATAAATACTGACTCTGCACGTAACACCCACGCATTCAGTAGGCGTGGCCTAAGTGCCTACGGTGGGGAGCGCGCCTATATAAACGCACATCGAAAGCATAACTGATAACGTTCCTTCTATCCACAGGTTATGCAGACAACTCAGAGCGACGCCCGAGCCGATTCGGCCCCTACTGGACGACACTGACGGGGAACTGAAGTACGCAGCCAAGGACAGAGCGGAAATACACGCTCGCAGCCTTGAGCAGCAATTCAGGCCCAACCCCGTCACCGACCCGCAATATACAGCGGACATCGTACAGCACGTCCGAGATTATCTCAACGTTCCAGTCGAGCCACACGATGATCCACTTTACTTTTCTCCTTCACAGGTCCAGGCGTCCATTAGACGTTACTGCAACCCGAAGTAGGCGCCGGGACTCAACGACATCCCGAACATGGCGCTCCGTCACCTACCGCTAAACACCTTAGCGGCAGTGGCGCGCCTGTTCAACGGGTCCTGCGGTCGGGGCACTTCCCCGTCATCTGGAAGACCGGGCGGGTCATAGTCCTCCCCAAGCCCGGGAAGGACAGAAGAAAGCCGGAGAACTACCGGCCCATCACGTTGCTATGCAACTTATCAAAGGTGTTTGAGAGATTGCTGCTCCGGCACCTCTCGCCACACCTGTCACCCAGGCCGGAGCAATTTGGTTTCAGGTCTCAGCACTCCACGACGTTGCAGCTCACCCGTGTACTACACCACATGGGCATGTCGCTCAACAAGAAGGAGTACACAGTCGCGGTCCTCCTAGATATGGAGAAAGCTTTTGATCGAGTTTGGCACGAAGGTCTAATATACAAACTTTCTCTGTCCACAGCCCCCCGCCGCATCGTGAGAGTCATCGCTTCATTCCTGGCAGACCGACGCTTCCGCGTTCAAGTGGAAGGCGCACTGTCACAGGAACGCCCAATACAGGCAGGCGTCCCTCAGGGGAGCTGCCTGTAGCCCGCATGCTATGTGCGCTACACCGACGACATCCCAGTCGTCGAACAAGCGCAACTAGCTCTATTCGCAGACGATGCTGCTTACTTTGCTTCCTCTTTCTAGATGCCACACGCAGTCTCCAAGATCCAGCCGACGCTTGACGCCCTCCCTGACTGGCTCTCCAAATGGAGACTATCAGTCAATGTGGGCAAGACACAAGCGCTCATCACAGGGCAAGCCATCAAACTGCCTAAACCTCCTTCCCTTCTAGGTCAGCCGCTCACATGGTCACCCACAGTAATACCTGGGGGTGACCATAGACAGGAGACTCACCATGGATCGTCACACCAAAGACACAGTAAGCCGAGCGAAAATCGCTCGCATGTGTCTACGCCCAGTCTTCAGTAGTAAGCTTCCTGTACGGACCAAACTCGGCCTGTACAAAGCTTACGTACGCTCTAGACTAACATACGCTTCACCTGCCTGGCATTCTTTCTGTTCCAGGTCTAACAAGGAGAAGATGAGGCGTCAGGAGACACTCACACTACGGAGCATCGTCAAGTGTCCACGGTACGTCAGCAACGCAGCCCTCGCTGAGACACTGAAGTGGCGCGGCCTGGAGGAATTCATCGAGCGTCTCGCGCGGTCCATGTTCGACCGCGCGGACAACAGCAGGCACGGGCACCTCAGGAAAATCGCGCCACACCACCCCACCAGACCACCGGACAGGTGGGCTCGGGACTTGCCCCGAGCTCTGCTACACCAGCGGTAGCGGAGCCAAGCAAGCACTACACACACCTCGGATGTACCACGCCACACACGCCAGCTAAGCTACCGGTCGCCTTCCACGCTGCCCCGAAACCTGGCCCCGCTCAAACGGTATCACCAGGCTAGGGGTCGTGGGGTTGGGTAACGATCGGTAGCGAAGAGCTGGCCCGTACCAGCCACTCCATCGTCCACAAAACGACGAAGATTGACCTCCCCATACGGTGGGGAGCGACCCGCCACAGCCGTCACAGCCGGAAGGCGGACACGGCCTCTCATACCTCCCTTAAGGGAGGTATCGAATGACATACAGCAGCTATATAAACGCCCCAGCCCTGGGTGCTTGTCACTCATCAATCAGCATCACTAGAGGCAACAGCCTCCCAACAATCTCCAAGTATTCTTTTAAACTAAATAATGTGTTCTTATTAACCTGACACAATACCCGGTAATGGTGGTAAACGACGGTAACCTGCAGCAGTAGCTCCGGCCAGCGCGTCCAGTCAACGTGTGCGGTTCTTCTCTTCGGAAATCACCGAGTAATGCAGTCTACGCTCGACAATTATGGTCCTTCGTTGCCGAATGAAGAAAGAAACAAGTACGCGCTGAATTTTAAGTAAAGCTATACTTGATTCAGAAGAAATGAGAAAAACGAACGCGCTGAGCCTCCGAAGTTCGCTTCGGCTCAGACCTTACCTACCTACCTTTCCATAACCCACCACCATTACCGGCTTGCCGGCGGACCGTGCAGTGTTGTAGGTTTTCCTCCACCCACGTGTCCTGGCAACTTTCGTTGCTTGTGTCACATGGTGATACCATCACACTGCTTTCGAACGCTCTAGGCACTGCACTTAGCCATTGCGGGAGATTCAGTGCACCGAAGGATCCACGCTTAGGGGCACTGACGTTGCGCTCGGTAACGTCAGAGCATAGGCGTTAGGCAGGTAAATTTGTATATAGTTAGGGACCCCCCGCGTGTATCAAGTGTTGTGTGCGTAAAAATCAAGAAAGAAGAAGATGTCGCTACAAGACGGAAGAACTCTTCGCTCACGCAAGCGGGACCCGCCTGTCCCCACGCCTACCCCCTCGTCGGGCAAAACTACGTCCGGCGAGACCAATACGTGGATCAAAGACACCTGTGGGAACCAGAAAACTAGTGGTGAAAATGAGTCGGTACACTCAGACGAGCTTCATGATACAGTGGTAGTTCGCAGTCGGTCGAATACTTTAGTGCCACCCGTTGTTGCGCCGCCGCCGCGCGCGCCGTCTGTTCGCGAATCAATTAGGGATCGCGAATCGGTAAATAGGGACCGCGATGATGAATCCGGAAAGCCGCTCTACACTGAGACAAAAAACTAACAAAAACACACTTAGAATTACAAAAATAAAACTTAATCCGGGGACAAGGAGAGTCAACTAATAGGAACAAATTGACTTTTGCAATTTCCATTTAGTAGGAAATACAACTTCTATATTTGTAATTTGAAGTATGCTAGAGTAATTTCAGAAATTTGGTTTTGTTATTCCGAGAGGTGCTTTAGCAATATCGGAGGTGATGACGTCATGGGTGAAAACTAACCGTTTTGTAATTCTAAGCGTGCTTTAGCAATATCGGAGACGATGACGTCATAGGTTTTACTAAACTGTACTGCGATTCCAAGCTAGCTGTTGTTATTCTAGAGATAATGACGTCACAGGCAAAAACTAAACTGTTTGCAATTCCTCCGCCCCTAGCAAACGGGCGCCGCGAGAGCATGTCGCGCGCGTGGTAGCTACCCGTCTCTATTTCTGTCTGTATGAATGAAAAAGCATTTGCTAGTATATCTTTGTACTAAAGAGGCACTATAAAAGCCTGTCGAGATATTCTACCCATTCCTTTCTTATTCATACAGTCAGAAAGAGACTAGTAGTTATTACGCGCGCAACATGCTCTCGCGGCGCACCTGTGCTAGGGAGGTTGGAATTGCAAACAGTTTAGATTTACCTATGATGTCATTATCACTAGAATAACAACAGCTAGCTCGAAGTTGCAGAACAATATATTCCTGTAGACCCCAACTACACAGTAGGTCGCGGGTTAATATGTCCATGGCCCACAATATATCCTAAATTTATTATTTAACTTAAGTATGTTTTAAACAAAGAAGACACGAGACACGCCCGCCCGACATCCGACACAATACTAACTCTAACCAAATGAACGTAGCAAGTAGTAAATTTTACTAAAATCACTAACATTCGTTTCGCTGTGTTGGTATTACAAAACTCGTTTAGTGATTGGTAAAACAATGAACATAAACACAACAAGTCTATCTACTAAATACACAGACCAACCCATATAGACCGAGCTTATAGGACGACTCGCGGTCACCGCCCGTATGGTGTATAGGTCAAATATAAGATTGTTCGCGCGCCGCTCCGATCAGTTGCGCCCAACGTAACGACCTGTTAGCAGTGTGCACGAGTCTAAGAAAATAAATCGTGAACTATTGAATTCATTGGGAAATCATGGGATATTGCAGCGTAAAATGGTGTGGCAAGTCATCTAAGACATCTACTTACGAAACAGATGGAATAACATCCCACAGGAAAGTCAAATTCATTATTTCATTGAATAATGTTTCTTGTCCGCGGGGTTCATTTTATACTGGTCAGTAAGCAGAGGCCAAGTATGTCCGTCCCTTTTCGTCAACTTGAAAATGCAATGCGCTATCCCTTTCCCTTTCGACTAGTGATGTGACGATGATGGTTTTTCAGTTGCGGAAACTTCGAGCTTCGTCATACCGTATTGTACCATTTTAGACATAATATATAGGTAATATGTTGTGTAAGTTTTTTAGAATCCTCTAGGCCAGCGGAGCAGTTAGGCCGCATGTCACGAGATGGACCTGATGATGAACTTCAAAGAAGTGCGAGGGCACTCGGTGTTGGTTTGTGATAGACATATGTTGTATGGGTTTTTTAGAATCCTCTAGGTGAGCAGTTAGCTCTCATGTCACGAGATGGACCTGATGATGAACTCCAAAGAAGTGCGAGGGAACTCGGTGTTGGTTTGTGATAGACATATGTTGTATGAGTTTTTTAGAATCCTCTAGGTGAGCAGTTAGGTCTCATGTCACGAGATGGACCTGATGATTAACTTCAAAGAAGTGCAAGGGAACTCGGTGTTGGTTTGTGATAGACATATGTTGTATGGGTTTTTTAGAATCCTGTAGGTGAGCAGTTAGGTCTCATGTCTCGAGATGGACTAACTAACTTCAAATAAGTGCGAGAGAACTCGGAGTTGATTTGTAATAGGCATATGTTATTGGTCCATTTGAATATGTTTTCAATACAACCTTCTATGACCTTAATAAAACGGACAAAAGAAAATAATTGTATGAGATTTCGGCGACACTTTTTTCTCGTATCAAAAGAGATTGCGATTCTGAGTGGAAATAATATAAAAATTCTAAACTTTAAAATTCATATTCTAGGTACTTTAAGCAGAAATGCCCTAATATGTTAAGTAAAAATTTCAGGTACATTGTTAAATTACTTAATGAAATATTAAATTAATCAATATAATTATTAAGTAAGTTTACTCTAAGTATACTAAATTGGTAACAATTTTACCACAATAAATTTCGGTATCACTGGTAGCAGTACCCACTACCTGTAATGAACATGTCCCATCCCTACGCTTGCACGTGTCAGCGCGCCATGTTTGAAACGACCAATCGCAACGCCGTGAGCACCCCTCCCGCACCTCACAGTTTGGTGATTTGCGTCGGGAACAAAATGGCCAATATTAGGTTTCTAGAGGCGGTGTTCTGTGACTAAATACCAGTAAACTTTGTAATGTCGCTATAGTAACAACTGAATTGTTATTTTAAATGGGGTAATGTTATTCCCGCGAACTCGTTTTTTAGATATTACAAAACTATGTAAGTGAGACATTTACTAAAATCATAACTTGAAATCACAGATGCTTTTTTCCAAAAATCACAAACTTTACTAGTAAAAATCGGAGAATTTTAGTAGTAATAAAAATGGATTGTAACAAATACTGAACTTTGTTTAATGCTCCATTTACTAAAGTCTGTTTGCTGAAATTAGATTTAGTATTACTGAGCTGTTTGTAGAAATAAATAAATTTTACAGAAATAGTGAAACTTCCATGATTACTACTAAAACTTAATTTTTTCCCCCAGTACAGAACTGTTTATTAATTCCTGGTGATGATTTTTCTCTCAGTGTAGTCGTCGCTAAGGCAGAGTCCGATACTGCCAAGTTAAAGCTGCAGATTGCCCAAGTTAAGGCGCAGTCTGTCAGCGGCAGTGTCGCGTCCGAAGCCGACGCACGAACTAGAAGTTGGGTAGAACGACAAGCTAGGCTACAGCGCGAGATCGCGAGTGAAAACGTTAAAATCCCGCCGCCGAAAGAGACCGCGCAGCGTGCCGCCGCCGACCGGGCTAGCAAACCGCAACTGCGATTTTTAGAGGTACCGCACGGTACCTACGCGCCAATGTATCATAAACCGCTAGAGTTACCCGCATTCGGCGGTGATATCACCGAATGGATATCATTTAGGGCATAGTTCGAGGACACGTCGCCCATGTTTAGTGCCGTCAATAACGTAAGACGGATTAGGCGCGCACTTAACGGCGAGGCCCGGACGACCGTAAAATCAATTATGTACACGGTTCAGGATCCATACGAAATTATGGAAGCACTCGAACGGCAATTTGGCGACCCCGAGGAAATTGTACTTACGGAGCTACATAATATCAAACGCATGC
Organism: Cydia splendana; assembly: GCF_910591565.1. Classification (NCBI taxonomy): domain Eukaryota; kingdom Metazoa; phylum Arthropoda; class Insecta; order Lepidoptera; family Tortricidae; genus Cydia; species Cydia splendana. The sequence goes on from NW_026946906.1 coordinate 13,577, forward strand.
TGCGTTTGTCCGAAGACAATGCGAATATCTCGTCATTCGCCGCGCATATCGCGAACGCCGTCGCCACCATAAAATCATTGCGTCAAGAACAATATTTGCACGCGCCTGAACTAGTGAACAGAATAGTGTGTAACGTAGTACATTTTTCTAAATTTATATTAAGTATTATTGAGATGATTCATAATCAAAAGAAAAATACTTTTTCTTATTTCAACGTTTTTAACAGTGTCCGAAACGAACTATATTAATTGCACTTCTTTGCATAATCTGTTGCATTCAGATGCACCTCTAGATGCTTATCTGTTGTCGGGGTTGTCATACGAGTAAAAATAAATAAAACTTGAGATATTTATATTGTCACTCCAGGAAAACTTTGTATGATTTAGGTATGTTTTTTCAGGTAAAAAATAATTTTGATATAAAACAAAACATAGAAATTACAGACTTACAAAGTGGCTCTGGAATGAAACAATATTAGATTTAATGACAAAAATATATTTCTTAGGCTCAGGAGTGAAATTGTCTAAACAATTCAGATAGAATTTTCGAAGGATTTGTGTCTTCAAGGGACTGCCACCCTACTTTTGTTAGGCCCTCAGGGACCTCCATATTGGAGGAGTTCATTCGAGAATGATTTGCACATTTGATTTGGGAACCCCTCTGGGGACACTCGCTCGCAAGAGCACAATTCATGGGAAGACCACACTTTCGACATGGTGGTCTGAAAGATGGAAACGGCTTGAGTCCTTCGGAAGCTCCACTGAGTGAGTACTAATTAAATTTCGTGGTGATCAACTCCACAATGGCGCGAAACGTTGTGGGTTTGTTCTTAACCAGGTTTTGGTTCTTTGCAGAGTGACTCCTGCTCGAGGGAAGGGAGCGCTCCGCCAGAAGTCTTAGCAGCTTTCAGTGCGGTGAGCTAAATTTACAATTGTTTCGTTTCTTCTCTAGCGGCCATAAAGGGCATCGGCTAATATAACCTTTTCTCGGTTTACAGGAGCCGGGAATTTAAATTAAATTTAAATTAAATTTATTTCATCATTTCAAAAGCTTGGAAGTCAATTTAAGAATATTGTTTGGGAGACCTCCTGGATCGAGGAATTAAGCATCCCATCTGCCTCTGCCACGTCGTCTTGGTACCACGTGCGCGGCCCCTGAGCTCTACATCTCCGCTCAGCTTCTAGCCTTCTCGGGGAAACCAGCCTGACACCCCGCAGCGTCTGAGGAAGGTTTTCATCCTGAGGTCGGTCCTTTCCATGTTTTAATTTTGTAGGGCATCAGCACCAGCTGTAAAGTGTAGAGTGAATTTAAAACTATGAGCAACCATTAAAGTAGCATAAAGACTTTTGAAAATCCTGGTACATCGAATTTAGAGTTACGATAATTTAGTTCTTAAATAAGTAGAATTCTGTGTGAAGCTTTATTCTGGACCTATTAAGCGGCCCCGCCGTCCACTGAGCTAAGTTCTACCATTAGGTGTCGTCAAATCAAGTTAGAGGTTCACACAGCGGTCATAAGTTTAGATTAAGCCACTAACATTGCATAGGCAAGATTTTAGTAATAAATAAAGTTCCTTAAATATAAATTTGTTCGCTTTTTATCTCCCAAAATAGGTTCCTCCAGCAAGCAATTTTTGACACCACATTTTTACTAATTAAGTTAATTTTATTTTTTGTGCTAACGTGCTATGCTTTATTGAACAAGCCGGAGCTTTGTAAATCTTATTTACCTTGTAAAATAGAGCGTTTCACTGGCGCCCTGGGAATAAGCTTGCTGTAGGAAATAGGGGAAATTTCATGTACCAGGAAAGTTGTGAAATATTTACTGTGTTACTCACCTTTTTGTTTAGTGTTGGTTGCTCTTTATACATTGAATAGTTTTTAGATATCATAATCTGAAGATTTGATTGCAATTCTGCTGTTTTGCTACACATTTATTTGTTGTTTTTTGGAAGAGAAAGTGACACACACTTTTTGACTTTTTGAGGTTATATTGCCAACCGTAAAAAATAACGTGGTTTTGCACTTTGCACCAAGTATATGTTTTGAAATTTCACTGATTTTATATACTAAGTTTTGATTTCAACATTTGATGTGAATTTGTGTCGTTTTTAAGCATAAAATTGCAATTTAAAAGGTTTTTGTGCATTCTTTTGTCGGTACGGACTTATTACAAAGATATTCCAATTTCAGTACAAACAATTATTTTAAGAGTATTTGCTTACATTTATACTGTCAGCTCATCACTACATATTTAAAGTGAAAAGCATTGGATTTTGTTGGAAATATTACATTCTTGGATTTTTGTGGTATGGTTTGGAACCAATTTGATGGTAGCTTTCACTTTGCAAATTTAAAAAGAAAGTTGACGTTTGAAAGTGCACACCTGTCAGTTAGAAATCATTTTCGGTAGTAAAAATACTTTACTCATTAAGGATTACAGTTACATTATTTGTAGATTCAGATTGGTTTAAAGAAAATAGTACACTATTTAGTAGTATTTATTCTTTATAAAAACAATATAAGTGATACAATCATACATACAAAACACATTGTTAATACCAGAATTTTCAATACAACAGTTGATAAAATAGTTAAAAATGGAGCGCAGCATTCAATTTCACAGTCTTTTGAAGGATGAGTTGATTTATGAGGTTCAAATTCGGTCAGAAACTCCTGCAACCACAGTTGACGCTTTGAGAAAGCAACTTAGGTCTCTTATTTTAGAAGCTCCTAGCGAGGACATAGTGGAAACTGAACTGTCAGCGGAGTCAGAGCTAGGCATTGTCTCGGAGAAAGTGATCGATTTGGCTTCCATTGTTGACAAATATTGTGAGACAAAGGAGAGGTATTCTTTAAGTCGCGCTAAAGCCCTTGGGTACCATATTTATCACCGTCTGGCTAGGGTTCAGCCGGAACGCAACCAGACATTGTTAGAACTGAAGACTAGTTTGCAATCCAAGCTTGAGACTTTATTGGCGAAGATTGAGGGTCCAGGTTCAGGTCCAGCAGCACCCAGTGGCAGCGCGGAGGTTTTAAATCCAAACCCTTTGGTCTCAGGAAGTAGTTCTGAAATGTTAACAAGCGGTATTAGGGAAATGCAGGTTCAGTGCTCAAGTGATTTGAATATTTCAAAATGGCAGGTTAAATTTAATGGTCTGTTACCCGCGCTCATTTTTGGAGCGCGTGGAGGAGTTAAAGGAAGCAAATGGGGTTTCAGATGCCAAACTATTTAGGGCGGCACCACATTTATTTGTAGACTCGGCGTTGTTGTGGTTCAGAGGTGTCAAGGGTTCGGTTTCAAGTTGGCAGGATTTAAAGTCACTTTTATTAGATGAGTTTGTCCCGGGTGACTATGATTTTAGGCTGAGACAGGAAATTCAAGCTAGAACACAGGGGGAAAACGAACCCATCCATTTATATTTTGCGGTAATGTCAGGAATGTTTGCAAGATTAAAATCAGACTTACCGGAGGAGGCGAAACTGGACATCTTGTTGCACAACATTCGCCCACATTTTACTCAGCAGTTGGCATTGGTGGATATTAAGTCGGTCGCCGAACTGAAGGCTTATTGTCGCAAGGTTGAGTTTTCACAGCAAAGGGCGAAGTTATTTGTAGAACCGCCCAAGGTCAGCGAGCATACACTTTGTCGTGATCACGTTTATAAAGGCTCCAGTGCCAAGCAACCTCAGGTGAATGCCATCGCTGTAAAACAAAGCTCAGGCTTCGCGACCAAGTCGGATAGTTCCTTTTCACAGCGGAAACAGCAACCAAGGTTTTCGGACGCGAAGTTTTCGAAACCACATCGTGGAGTGTGTTACAAATGCGGAAAACCGGATCATAACTTTAAATTGTGTAAGGAAAAGCCTAAATTAAATTCGTATAGCTGTTTTGGTTGTGGAAAAGCAAATACAATTCGATCGGAATGTGAAATCTGTCAAAAGGGTAGCGTTCAGAAACCAATGCAACCACAGTCAAAAAACGCCTAAGGTTGAATCGTAGCAAGTGTCAATCGAATCGATTAAACTTTAAATCGATTGAACAAAATAAAAATGCTAGTTCGATTGCTACGATTCTGTTTGCCCCAAATAAAGATGATATTAGGCCGTATTTGAAATTTAAGGCGAATGATTTCGAGATTTATGGATTGGCCGATAGCGGTTCAGCATTGTCAGTTTTAGGGAACAATGCACATTTAGATTTTGTCAAATTTGGTTTTACATTTCAGGAAGCGTACTATAGTTCGTGTAGGGTCGCAAATGGAGTAAATTGCGAGTCGATTGGGTACATTTTTGTCCCGGTTACGTTTGAAGATACTACGAAAGTAATAAAGTTTGTAGTAGTACCCTCGATCGTAAATTACGTGATTTTAGGGTATGATTTTTGGAAAGCTTTCGATTTATTGCCTGAATGTTTAAAAAATGCGGAACACATGACTCCACCTGAAAATTATTTTAATTGCAACGGTTTAAGTGCAGAACAGGTACACACGATTCGGTCTTACGAGCATTTAACTGCGGCCGAGAGGGAACTCGCGGATACCGTCGTAGGGAAATTTAAAAACATTTCGTTCGAGGAGAAGGGGCTTGGCAGAACCAGCTTAACCGAGCATGTCATCGAGACTGGCGATGCCACGCCCATCAAAACGAAACAGTACCCGTTGTCGCCGGAAAAACGCGCTGCTTTAGCCTCCGAGTTAGACCGCATGTTGAAATTGGACGTAGTTACACCCTGTGAGAGTCCGTGGAATAACCCGGCTCTGTTAGTTAGGAAGCCTAACGGTGATTGGCGATTTTGTTTAGATTGTAGGAAGTTAAATGCGGTCACAAAGGGAGATTCGTATTCCATTCCGTATATACCCCAGATTTTGGATAGTTTGAAGGAAGCGAAATACCTGACCTCGATCGATTTAAGTTCCTCATTCTGGCAAATCCCGTTAGCTGAAACCTCACAGGAGAAAACAAGTTTTTGCGTGCCCGGTCGTGGAATGTTTAAGTTCAAGGTCATGCCTTTTGGTCTCTGCGGCGCGTCAGCGCGTCAGCAGAGGCTGATGGACAGCCTTATTGATCACAATTTGACAGGTGACATCGAAACCGGTTTAGCATTTTGTTACATCGATGACATCGTTATTTGCTCATCAGATTTTCAGACGCACTTGCTTTTGTTAAATCGTGTCTTGGCGAAGTTAGAAAAGGCGAATTTAACAATTAATTTCGAGAAATCTAAGTTTTTCAGGCAGTCCATAAAATACCTCGGTTACGTCGTGGACGAGTTCGGGTTGCGTACTGATCCTGATAAGGTTTCTGCCGTTCTAAACTTCCCCACACCGACGAACGCACGTGACGTAAGGGCATTCTTAGGAACGTGTTCTTGGTATCGACGGTTTATCCGAAATTTTGCATCTATAGCCGCTCCTTTGAATAAACTTACGTCACAGGGCAAGAAGGCGCCACCTTTCGAATGGTCTGCAGAAGCAGAGGAAGCATTTAAAATTTTGAAGAACGCTCTAGTGACGGCACCCATTTTGGCGGTACCGGATTTTAAAAAAGAATTTTCTGTACATTGTGATGCCTCTTCGTACGGAATTGGTGGAATGCTTTCTCAGACCATCGAGGGTGTTGAGCATCCGATCGCATACGTTAGCCGCGCCCTAAACAAAAGTGAGCGCAATTACAGCGCCACGGAAAGGGAGGCTCTTGCGGTTATATTTTCAGTGGAGAAATTTCAGGCGTATTTAGGCTCACGTAAGTTTAAAGTGATCACGGATCACGCGTCACTCAAATGGTTCATGAATCTTGAAAACCCGTCAGGGAGGTTAGCTCGTTGGGGTTGCAGACTGTCTCAATTCGACTTTGAGATTGAGCACAGAAAGGGATCGCTTAACGTTGTGCCTGACGCACTGTCAAGACTTATGCAAGTAGACGCAATAAACGTGACAAATGATGACGCTGAGCCAGATGAGTGGTATGATAAGATCTTCAATGGTTGTAGATCTTTTCCCGCGAATTTTCCAAATTTTTGTTTAAAGGACGGGAAACTTTTTAGACTTTCTAAGTCAAAGTACAATCTGTTGCGAGAGTTCGATTGGAAGGAAGTGGTGAAGAAGTGTGATCGTAAGAGAGTTTTGCAGCAAAATCATTGCGAAGCAACCGCTGCGCATTTAGGTGTTTTTAAAACTCATCGCCGGTTGGCGTTGACCTACTTTTGGCCTGGTATGTACAAGGATGTAGTCGAGTTCGTAAAAGCGTGCGATGTCTGTGCAGCGTACAAGCATTCGCAAAAACCGACTGCAGGCCTCATGGGACAGCCAAAGGTATGTCGACGACCATGGTTGGTAGTTAGCATAGATCTTGTCGGTCCACTGCCGCGCTCTCGCGCAGGTTATACATTTTTATTTGTTGTTACATGTTGCTTTTCGAAACACACACTGCTATTTCCACTTCGCCGCGCTACTAGCGCTTTGGTGGCGAAGCATTTTGAAAACCATGTCATTTTGGAACATGGCGTTCCTGAAACCGTGATTGCAGACAATGGAACGCAATTCACGGGATCAGAGTTTAAGCAGTTATTGAAACGCTACAACGTACCTAACATTTTTTATGGCCCGCGCTATACTCCGCAGGTAAATTTAGTCGAGCGTTATAATAAAGTAGTAATGACCGCCGTAGCGTCTTACGTAAAGGACAATCACCGTACATGGGACGAAAAGCTGCACCAAATCAGGTTTGCGATAAACAGTGCAGTAAGTGAGACCACCGGGTATTCTCCTTTCTTTTTAGTGCACGCTAGGGAACCCGTCATTAACGGCTCGTTTTATAAAGATACTGATAAGCAGTATGCTGTGGGTATGCCTAGAGAGGAGTATGCAGGCGAGTTTGGTTGTATGAGAGAGATTTTTGAGCAGGTTAGGTTACGTATGCTGCAAGCACATGCAATAAATGCCAAATATTATAATTTGAGACGCCGAGAGGCGAAGTTTTCAGTAGGGGATATTGTTCACAAGCGTACTTACACGCAAAGTGACGCCTCTAAGTTTGTTATGTCAAAACTCGCACCTAAGTATGAACCGTGCAGGGTTAAAAAGGTTTTATCTCCTTTGGTTTATGAGCTTGAAAGGCTGGATGGTCACCCAATTGGGTCGTGGCATATTAAAGATTTTAAGTAGGAAATGGAAGTTAGGTTTCGAGGTGGAAGTTATCTCTGGACGCAAGACCCCGAGTCACTTTGGCTTGTCGTCTTGCCGCCAGAGTTGACAACCACTATCACCTACCTCTCATAACATAACAAAAAAACAGTTGAGATCGTTAGTAGTGTTAAATATTCGGTAAATATTTAATTCACGAATTTTGTTCGGAATGTGGCGAACAGGAAAAACTGTTTCGTTATTATTTTTTTGCATGGGCGATGAATGTTTGAGTCTGTTAGTGCGTGATGTATGTGCGGTGCGATCGAAGCTGTGCTCAGTCTCAGAGCGATATTGGGATATAGGAATTAGTATGGTTTTAGAGCTTAGGGGAGTTATCCTTGGACGCACGATCCCTCGTCTTGTACCAGTCGTCGTGCCGCCAAGGACGACAAACCACTCACCTGCTAAGTACCTCTCAACCCCAACATCGGAGCTATCTTTAATATGACCAAATGGTAACGCATTGTTGCGCTTTGTCCGGTACTTACCATACCCGACAAACATCGAAATAGTACTTTGTTTGTTTTTGTTTTTAACTTAGTGTATTTTTTTTTAAATCACGTGTCGTTAGGCGTAAGACCTAACGATTTTTTTTAGTAGTACTATTTCGCATGTTGCCGTACCTCGGTTTTGTTTAGGTATACCATATTTTTGGGGGTGTTGTGCAACATGATTTTGGACGTTTCGTTTCCTCCGACAAGTCAGTCGGGGACAAACTTTTATAGGTAGAGATTGAAACTTAAGTTAGCAACTTTGATGGTTTGAAACTTAGATTTGGTTGGATTGTTTTCCGGTTTGGATTTATGGTTGTTGGAGTCGGGTGATGGTTATTGCCTAGACTTCATCATTTTGCCCGGTCAAGAAGAGTTTATATTGATGAATGCTGAATATCGGTCCTGGCGGTTGGATTTGGCTTTCTCAGCACAACAAGCTTTACCGCGTTGTACTGAGAAGGCCAACGGTTTGTTCACTGGTTCGTAAGATAAAACGGAGGTTTTTTCTATGTGTTGCGCAGAGGCCGCATAGTTTTTTTTCACCTTCCGTATGTTAACGTGGGTTCGAGATTTTCCTTTTTGGTCGGTTGTTTTTAGATTCGGTTAATCCATGTTTGTGGAAACGGTAGTTTAAATTTTTTTTTATGATATATGTATCATATGAGTCCTTAGACTCCTGAGAGTCAGAATCTCGAAGCCGCGTTAGGTTTTTGTTCAATTTGAATAGCTTGTGTAGTAGGTTAGTTTTCTTGCCTTTGGTTTGTTGTTGGTTTGGTCCAATAAACTTATTTCTAGGATCCAAGTCGCTGAGGACAGCGAGCGGTTCACCTACGTTGAACCTTAAAATCGGGGAGGGGGGTATTGTAACGTAGTACATTTTTCTAAATTTATATTAAGTATTATTGAGATGATTCATAATCAAAAGAAAAATACTTTTTCTTATTTCAACGTTTTTAACAGTGTCCGAAACGAACTATATTAATTGCACTTCTTTGCATAATCTGTTGCATTCAGATGCACCTCTAGATGCTTATCTGTTGTCGGGGTTGTCATACGAGTAAAAATAAATAAAACTTGAGATATTTATATTGTCACTCCAGGAAAACTTTGTATGATTTAGGTATGTTTTTTCAGGTAAAAAATAATTTTGATATAAAACAAAACATAGAAATTACAGACTTACAAAGTGGCTCTGGAATGAAACAATATTAGATTTAATGACAAAAATATATTTCTTAGGCTCAGGAGTGAAATTGTCTAAACAATTCAGATAGAATTTTCGAAGGATTTGTGTCTTCAAGGGACTGCCACCCTACTTTTGTTAGGCCCTCAGGGACCTCCATATTGGAGGAGTTCATTCGAGAATGATTTGCACATTTGATTTGGGAACCCCTCTGGGGACACTCGCTCGCAAGAGCACAATTCATGGGAAGACCACACTTTCGACATGGTGGTCTGAAAGATGGAAACGGCTTGAGTCCTTCGGAAGCTCCACTGAGTGAGTACTAATTAAATTTCGTGGTGATCAACTCCACAATGGCGCGAAACGTTGTGGGTTTGTTCTTAACCAGGTTTTGGTTCTTTGCAGAGTGACTCCTGCTCGAGGGAAGGGAGCGCTCCGCCAGAAGTCTTAGCAGCTTTCAGTGCGGTGAGCTAAATTTACAATTGTTTCGTTTCTTCTCTAGCGGCCATAAAGGGCATCGGCTAATATAACCTTTTCTCGGTTTACAGGAGCCGGGAATTTAAATTAAATTTATTTCATCATTTCAAAAGCTTGGAAGTCAATTTAAGAATATTGTTTGGGAGACCTCCTGGATCGAGGAATTAAGCATCCCATCTGCCTCTGCCACGTCGTCTTGGTACCACGTGCGCGGCCCCTGAGCTCTACATCTCCGCTCAGCTTCTAGCCTTCTCGGGGAAACCAGCCTGACACCCCGCAGCGTCTGAGGAAGGTTTTCATCCTGAGGTCGGTCCTTTCCATGTTTTAATTTTGTAGGGCATCAGCACCAGCTGTAAAGTGTAGAGTGAATTTAAAACTATGAGCAACCATTAAAGTAGCATAAAGACTTTTGAAAATCCTGGTACATCGAATTTAGAGTTACGATAATTTAGTTCTTAAATAAGTAGAATTCTGTGTGAAGCTTTATTCTGGACCTATTAAGCGGCCCCGCCGTCCACTGAGCTAAGTTCTACCATTAGGTGTCGTCAAATCAAGTTAGAGGTTCACACAGCGGTCATAAGTTTAGATTAAGCCACTAACATTGCATAGGCAAGATTTTAGTAATAAATAAAGTTCCTTAAATATAAATTTGTTCGCTTTTTATCTCCCAAAATAGGTTCCTCCAGCAAGCAATTTTTGACACCACATTTTTACTAATTAAGTTAATTTTATTTTTTGTGCTAACGTGCTATGCTAATGCTAATAATTTTTACGTCTTAAAATGTTGTTATAATTTAGTGCCTGTACGCTCATATCCATATTATTATAATCTTTTTATTATTAATGTTTTATCTCGTGCAAGTGAATTGTAAAATTCTTAATGAGATTAAATGATCTTAAACCTTAAACCTTAATAGGCGTATAATGGAACACGTGTGGCGCATAATACAGCTTGTCGCTTAACATGTTTACCGCTAAGCAGCTTTTATTACACTGACTTTTAAGGGAGCGCGAGTGAACTAATATGAAGCCAATAGACGTATAATGGAACACATGTGGCGCATAATACAGCTTATCGCTGAACGTGTTTACCGCTAAGCAGCTTTTATTACGCTGACTTTTTAAGGAAGCACGAATGAACTATTATGAAGCCAATAGACGTATAATGGAACACACGTGGCGCATAATACAGCTTATCGCTGAACATGTTTACCGCTAAGCAGCTTTTATTACGCTGACTTTTAAGGGAGCACGAGTGAACTAATATGAAGCCAATAGACGTATAAATGGAACACATGGGGCGCATAATACAGCTTATAGCTGAACATGTTTACCGCTAAGCAGCTTTTATTATTCTGACTTTTTGAGGAAGCACGAATGAACTATTATGAAGCCAATAGACGTATAATGGAACACATGGGGCGCATAATACAGCTTATCGCTGAACATGTTTACCGCTAAAGCAGCTTTTATTTCGCTGACTTGTTATAAGGGAGAACGAGTGAACTATTATGAAACCAATAGACGTATAATCGAACACATGTGGCGCATAATACGGCTGAGCGCTGAACATGTTTACCGCTAAGCAGCCTATTATACTACCATTGGGACTGTCTGCATAGCGGCTGTTAAAACGTTCACAAGATGCCTTATAACTGTTTAGAGGTTCACTAGTGTATCGAAATAACGACTTGGACTTTATAGTGGTTCACTTAAGTATCTTTATCAGATATACAGTCGTATGCTGCATATAAGAATTTTAACGGTTCACGTTGCTTTTTAACATTGACCGCCATTTTATTGTATATAACCTACAAAATTGAAATTACTTTTCCAACTTTTAAGGGTAACAATAAGGTTTTGTGCCTGAGTTCTTAACCTAAATCATTAATTTAGTACTTCCTATAACGTATTATTAACTTTTTATCTCATAATTCTGTCCAAACCACTGAAATAGTTTTTACACATAGCTTATTTATATCATTAATTTAAATAAATACTGATTATTTTCGTGGCGCACTGAAATTTTCTTAGATAATGTACATATATAATGTCAATAAACTTGCATTCCCAAACATCTTTCTCGCATTAATATATAAAAGATCATGTACAATCATTTAACTAAACACTTTAACAAAATGACTTATGGTGTCGTTGCGCTTAACGTTTTTGCTTCAATATAAATATGTTCACCTCTGCGTTCGTCGTCACTATACTAAATATAATAGTTGATTTTTATGGCAGAGGTGTAAAAGTATGTTATAAATTATCTTTTATTCAGCCCAACGTCAATCTTTCCCGGTATTAGGGCGCACATGTGACATATTAGCTGAATAAAGGGTAACTGGTGGTCTCTTACCCAGTCAATATACACCTCTTATAACTCCTGTTACCCCTTATAATTCCGTTAAATTGCTGCTACAACGCTCTTAAGTAGCTATGTGAACTTAAGGCTGCCTAATTTGTGCCCATTTAAGAGTTATAAAAGCTGAAAAGACGCTTATACAGCTCTTATGGAGCTTTTATATTCCAGCTTCAAGCGTATTCGGTAGTGTTCTCGATTTCTGCTAACCTATGTGCTACAAACGTTTTATACCTACGTGGGTCCGAACGTATCCACGTGAGCGCCGTTTTGGAGTCAGACCAAAAATACTTGTCCTTTATTACGTAATCTGACTCCTTGACTATGGTTTCCGCTAATCTAGTAGCTAGTACGCAGCTCTGCAATTCCATCCTCGGAATGCTAACTACCCGGAGAGGCGAAACGCGGGCCTTAGCGGCTACTAACGCGGAAGTTCTAGTTCCCTCGGGGTTGATGCTAACTAAATACACGGCCGCGGCATATATTTTTTCGCTCGCGTCGCAAAAAACATGCATATATGCCTCCCTATTAAATGCGGTCACGTGTCGCGGAATCTCTAAGTCTCGTAATTGTTGTACGTTATCGATGAACGATCGCCAGGCGGGTGCGAGTGAGACGGGTATAGGCGAGTCCCAACCGATTCATGTCCTCCATATCTCCTGCATTAACGCCTTGCCTAAGACGGATATGGGGCTTACGTAACCGATTGGATCGAATATTGACATCGCGCTACTCGTTACCTGTCGCTTCGTTGGCAATTTCTGACCGTTAAGTACGTCTTCGGGCGTATTACGAAAGTTCACGTTGAAACCTAAGGTGTCACGCTTGTGATTCCATTTCAAACCTAAGGTACGTTCGCTCTCGCTCGCGCCTAACAAAGACGTTTCCTCTTTGCTATTAACTACGTCAGAAATTACCGCAGGATGGTTTGAAGCGAACCCGCGGAGTTCGAAGGACGCGCGCATGTTTAGCTCGTAAATATCGTTTACTACGCGTCTGGCGTGCTCCTCTGACGTGTCGAGGGCAATCAACATGTCGTCCATGTACGTATTTTTACTCTCACGAGATAGGAGCAAAAAAATATTTTTTTATGGTGGCTGTCCTACCTACATTAAAGTGGGGATGAAATTTTTTTTCGCTTCCACCCTATAGTATGGGGTGTCGTTGGATAGGTCTTTTAAAATGAATAAGGGTCTTCAAGAACCATTGTATGATCATCTTAATATTTTCAGAAATAATCGATCTGAAAGAAAAAAAGTTGTGTTTTACCCTTTAGTTCCCCTAACTTTTGAACCATAGGTCCAAAAAATATGAAAAAAATCGTGAAAATATAGCTTAATAAAGACTTTCAAGGAAAATTATAGCAAACCTAATCGGTATACCTGTTTTTGAGTTTTGGCAAATAGTCTATTTTGACAGACGGGTAACTACGGAACCCTACACTGAGCATGGCCCGACATGCTCATGGCCTATTTTTTTATATTTTATCAGCAGGTTGCTTAGCTTGCTTACTCTAAATTATTTTGTTTATTTATGATGAACAATTACAAAAAAACGACGTTTACTTAAATCGTCTATTTTGTATCTCTTATTTAACTTTAACAGCCTGTAGCTCCTAAATTATTGATTGTAGAGTAGAAATAAACATAACCAAATTTGTAGTAAATTTTATGTTAAAACTTTTGTCCGAAGTAATTATAATGCTATTCGTACAGATATTCGAGATATGAGTAAGGCCGTTTGTTGGTGGATACCTAACGGTGACAACTCAAACCACAAGCGGGGCGAGAGCCCGGACACATCCGGCGCTAGCCATACCAGCCTGTACTCACGACTGTTGTTAATTTCAGGTCAACACACCGACGCCGCACACACACGCCTTCGCCGCAGGACGCCTACCAAGGTAACGGAGGCCGTTTTGGAGGAGGACACAGCAGCAGCAGCGGCTCCGGCGCAGGTGGTGGAGCCCCCGGTCGCTGACCTGCTCCTGCTCGCCGGTTTCGCGGGCGAACCAGACAGCAACTTTCCAAAGCGTCTGCCCGCGTATGGGAGCTACACGGGGTCAACAATGTCAAGCAGTGGCTCGGAAGAGTACATTGACATTGTAGACTCGTGGAAGGTTCCAGCGAGGGCTCAGACGCTAAGGACCAGCGCAACTCTGAGTCGCCTGTGAACGGGGAGTCGGAGCAGACAGCTGACAACGGGGACCTAACACGTGGTGATTTATCACGTGGCGATTTAACGCCGCTTGATCTAACACCACGTGTTAGATATTCACCACGTGCCGCGAGCCCGCTGCCGTCGCAGCCGGCCGGCAACCTCACCACGCCGGCCAACTCACAACAACGCCGCCGCCAGTCGCCTTGCCGGCCACAGCCCGGCCTCGAGATGACCGGGGACGCCTGGATGGCGATATTCGAGAAACTCGATAGAGTAGCTCGGGGATCGCTAGACAGCTGTACCCTCGGTCCGCTCGAGGCGGCGCTTCTCTCAACCCTGTTGACGCACTCTGGGGCGCGTCAACAGAAGAGGCGACAGGAGGAGGACAGCCCGCCGGCACAGGAGGAGAAGCGGGAATGTAACCGCATCACTCCTGTGTCGCGCGGTCCTACGCAACCCGTCGTCTGCCCACAGGTCTCGCAGCAGCAACCGATGGACACTGCCGTTCCATCCACACCCACCGCCGGTGGCTGTCACCAGGCCCCGCCACGCAAGGTTTTGCTACCTACCCCGGTAGTAGAAACCGACACGTACGCGGCCGCAGCCAAAACAGCACCACCTAAAGCCGATACTTCACTGCCCACAAGAAGCAGCAGCCACAGCCGCCAGCCAAGAGGGCCAAACCGCCCCAAATCCCGATGGACACTGCCGTTCCATCCACACCCACCGCCGGTGGCTGTCACCAGGCCCCGCCACGCAAGGTTTTGCTACCTACCCCGGTAGTAGAAACCGACACGTACGCGGCCGCAGCCAAAACAGCACCACCTAAAGCCGATACTTCACTGCCCACAAGAAGCAGCAGCCACAGCCGCCAGCCAAGAGGGCCAAACCGCCCCAAATCCTGGTCGAGGTCTTCCCAGACGCGGGCCGCCACCTGAAGGCCATCAACGAACGCCTCGGTTTTGAGGCCAAAACCGAGAACGCCGAACCGACCGGGGTACGGTTCTACCCCAGGACCGCAGAGGAATACCGATTGGTATTCTCCTACCTCTGCAAGGAGCAGGCGCTCAACCCCCGGATCCAGTTCGTCAAGCACCCGGAGAAGTCGACCCTGCCGATGAAGGCCGCTATCCGCGGCCTGCCGTCAACCATGTCGGTGCAGGACGTGAAGGACGCCTGTGCCAGAGAGGGGTATTCAGTATCGCACGCACGATTATCTCCACAGGCAGAGGACGAGGAGGCACCATCTTCTTCGTCCAACTCGACGGGACGGAGCGAGAAAACCCAGGTTTTCTCGAACTCACCAGCATTGCCGACATCAACACCAAGGTTCGTGTCGAACCTTGGAGAGGTAAACCCGGGCCACCGCAATGTTATCGGTGCCAGGGATTTAGGCATTGCTCGCAGGGATGCCACCGACCGGTGCGCTGCGTAAAGTGCGCGCTGCCGCACTTGTCGCACCAGTGCACACGCCCGAGGGACGAGCCAGCTACGTGCGCAAAAGGTAACGATTAAAAGGTAACGATATTTTTTTTTACAAGGACTACGACATTAATACGACACATAAAATCAAGCTAAATCAAGATTGTTTCCATTATACCTACACAATTTATTGTTTTTTTTTTGATTTCAGAAAAAAATTTAAACAAGTAACATGCGTTTAAATTTTTTCTTCTGCCACCCCGGCGGTGAGAGGAACTTTCGGGGGAGGTGTAATGTGGTAAATGTCCACTTTTAGTGTTTAGCAGTAACGCTTTGGTTTACTGCGACATAAACGCATATTGCTTGTGTCAGCGCAACCTAACGTGTATATATAGGCAGGCATTTAGAGAATATACGTTCTTATACTATCACACATAAGATGTTTGACTTCTTCTCACATCACCCGCTCGAAACCAAACAATCCAAACATAAATACTTATCTTGTTATTTGACTGCTTGATGGACCACCCAGGCAACCACAAGCAGTGTGAGATTTATTTGCAGGAGCTGCGCAACTGGAGAGGAGGCACCCGCTCCTACACACGCCGACCGCCGACACGCCGCCCGCAGCGAGGCCCCGACACTAGGGCCTCGGACTCATCGAACCTGGTGGAGGATTCTTCCACAGGTTCTCTCATGGCACCCGCCAACCAGCCGAGGCAGCGGACAACCGGACCCCGAGGACGGACGCAGCCACAACCCAAACCGCAGAGGATATCGCAAGCGGAGCCCCGAGCGACGCAGCCCGCAGCGCCCCCCGCGCTCGACACCGCAGCGTTGCACAGAGACATAGCTAACGCGCTGCAAACTGCGGTAACTATGTCCCTGAGGCCAACGCTGGACGAGTTGGTATTAGCCATTAAGTCTCTGTCTAAGCCTGACCAAAATCAGGCTTAGCTCACCCTCTCAGCAATAACGCAAGTTATTCGCCAGCTGCACTCTCTCTTACGGCCTAAAGGAGAAAGAGTTAAGGGTTGTATATTGGGACGCGCAGTCATTAAATGGTAAACTTAATGATCTCCGTACTTTTCTTCACAGCCAGGACGTCGACATCATGCTGATCTGCGAGGGCTAAAAGGTGCTGGACGGTCTGCTCAATTGCCAACTAGACAGATGTTTGAAAATTCACGTTATCAGTTTGTATTCAAACCAGGCCTGTCGACTGAATCCGCTATCTTGGCATTGAAACAGACCGTTAGGTACTACACAGACCGCCGGACAGCTGTCTATGCCTATTTCTTAGACCTTTCCAAGGCATTCGACCTCGTGCACTACAACATCTTGTGGCAGAACTTGACGACATTAACTTGCCAGCTGACATTCGTGGAATTTTTAAATTCTGGTACCACAACCAGGTTAATGTCGTCAGATGGTCGGACTCCTTTTCTCAGCCATATGACCTGGAATGTGGTGTACGCCAAGGTGGGTTAACCTCACTGAGGCTATTCAATCTATATATTAATGCACTGGTAGAGGAGCTCAGTAACACCCGTATCGGCTGCCATATCGATGGAGTTTGCGTAAATAATCTGAGCTACGCCGACGATATGGTGTTGCTGAGTGCCTCGGCCTGCGGATTGGCTAAGCTCATTTCGATATGTGAGAAATACGCTTCTAGCCATGGTTTGCTGTATAATGTAAACAAAAGCGAATGCGTTGTATTTAAGGGGTAAGGCTACACCCAAGTTTCCAAGTGTCAAACTAAATAGTCATCCGCTACGAATAGTGGATCAATTTAAATATTTGGGACACATGGTAACCTCTGACCTTAAGGATGACGTAGATATCGAACGCGAACGCAGAGCGTTGTCCGTCAGAGCTAATATGATAGCTCGCAGGTTTGCTCATTGCTCCAAAGATGTAAAAGTCACCCTTTTTAGGGCTTACTGTACGACCTTCTACACAAGCAACCTGTGGGCTGATTATACTCATAAACGGTACAGCGCTCTGCGTGTTCAATATAACAACGCTTTCAGAGTGCTGATGGGGCTGCCCAAATTCTGTAGTGCATCGAGGATGTTCGCGGAGGCGCGAGTGTCTTGCTTCTACACCACCATGCGCAAGCGAGCTACATCCCTTGTGCGCAGAGTGAGGGCCAGCTCCAACAGCATTCTGAGAATGTTAGGAAACAGGATTGACTGCCTGTATTTGAATAACTGCTGCCTGATACACGCACGCAGTAATAAATAAACAAATGTACAGTTATAGTTATAGTGAATTTATTATTATATTGCATGCACCAGTGTCTCAAAAAATGGGAGAAATAAGTATTGGTTGATTTGTCGGGAGGCATGTTAATATTCTTTTGACATATTATTATTTAAATCATTGTTTAATTATATTTTAATTGTTATTATTTTTAATATTTTATTTTTTGACATGTTTCCCTCAAATCAATTATATTTTAGTAGGTAATACCTTAAATTAAGCAATTTTGTATTTTAATTTTAATTTTAATTTTAATTGTAATTTTAATTTTTTATGTTTCACAGCCTTATGAGCCATGTTGCTTGAATAAAAATATATTATTATTATTATTTGTTTGTCCTTTCCAGATCTCGGGACCATGGGGTCCCGGACTTTTGGGAGGCGTGCGTGGGGCCGAAGCCAACAGCGCAGAGGCCCTTTAAGACAATTTAATCTAAAACCAATTATTGTTATAAAAGCGTCAATGACGCTCTCGGCCAGCGGGTACATCGTGTACCGCCTCGACCAGGCGAACCCCGAAACCGGGCGCCCATACAGAGGCCTCGCAATCATCGTCAAGAGGAGAATCATCCACCAACCGGTGGATATCGAGCAGCCAATCTCGCTATCCGCACTGGGGATAGATATCAAACTACAAAGGCATAACCTGCGTTTGTTTGCTATCTACAGGCTCTGCGGACACTGCCGGCCGGCAGAGATGCGCGACAAGCGGCTGCTGGTGGACTCCCCCGTGCCGACCATCCTGGCCGGGCTCTTCAACGCCGAGCACCCCGCTTGGAACTCGTCCGGGAAACACCATCTACCAGATCGTGGAGGACCTCGATCTGGTAGTGGGCGGGCCATACGAGCCCACACACTACCACGACGCCGACCCGCTCTGTAGCGGCACCACAATCGACTTTGCGATTTCTCGCGGAGTCGACTTACTCATGAGGCACCAGGTATTCTATACGATCTCTCATCCGACCACAGGCCGGTGCTCCTGACCATCGCAGACGAGGCGACAACGAGACTCAGCAAGGGACCCGGACGCCGCTACGACTGGACGGCTTTCACAGAAGCCATGGTAAATTCTCCCCGTACAGGTCCTATATCGACCGCAGAAGAGGTCGACGCAGCAGCAGCCACAATCACCGGGGACATCAAGGCGGCCCTCGACGAGGCCACCCGCATCATCCCGCCCTCGGACCGGCGCAAGCCGCTCCCGAGGCCGCTTCAAGCGCTTTTGGAGAAAAAGCGCTGGTACAGGAAACAGTGGCAAAGGACTAGGGATCAGTCGGTCAAGACTGAGCTCAATAGTCTCGAGCGACTGTTAAGGGTAAGACTCAGCGAGCACAGAGCTGCAAGCTGGGAAACGCACATCGAGAGCCTAACTGATCACGTTCCTTCCATCCGGAAAAGCGGGTAGCTCGCTCGCAACGTCAACATCGCGAGAGCGTTAACTAATTTTCTAAAAAATCATTTACGGACGTAAAGTGTTAAATTCTATATTGTAACAGTAGAAAATTACGGTGATTACACTATAAAAAATAAAAACATAATTACATTTAGTAGTTAGAAGTGAGTAGTGAGAAATTGAGTGGTGTTTTGTTTCGAGTCAAGGGTCACCCTAGTGAAAAGTGACAATCAGCTGTGCCCTCGAATGTAAATAATTAAACACCGTTATCGTTGCATACAAGTTACTCGTTTGCACATAGATGTAAATAACATCATATTTTCAGTTTCATTACCCAATATTGAGGGGAAAGGATGAATTACGCGGGTTGCATCAACACTATTGAAGGAGGCAATTATTTAGAGTGCAACTTATGCAAGTTGGCATTTTGCTACCAATGCCTAAATATCACACCGAGCCGTATCTCAGCATTAAATAAAGACCACTTAGCAGCACTCAATTGTCCATCTTGTGGCAACGTAACAAGGCGGAGGGTAAACGAACATACTCCTGCGACTCCGTCTGCTCGTCACAGTGTTTCCATGTCAGAATCCATGAACATATATGTCTTATGATAATCTACAGCCGAGCCCACCCACAACGTCGGCCCTCCGCGGGCCAGGCAATAACACGAAACCTGTCACTTTGGAGAGCATCAGCAGACTATTAGACGAGAAACTTTCACCTACGTCTACGCTCATGTGTAGTTTAAGGGAAGCCTTAAGAAGTGACCTAAAGGCAATGGTTGCTACGGAGATGGCAATCACAAAGCAAGCATTACAAAACGATTTCACCAAAACTACCGACTTCATAACGGAGGAGCAAAACGACTCGACTTTAAATGCAACCTAGCCTTAAAGGAAGAGGCAATAAAACGGCTTGAGACTCAAAACGAGCATTTAACGTGTGAGTTGCAAATTTTGAAAACTAAACTGACTAACATTGAAAACATATCACGTAGTCTCAATATTGAAATACAGGCAGTTCCAGAAAAACGCGCGGAGAATGTATGGTCAATATTTAAGAAAATGTGCAGTACCTTGCAGGTCCCAGTGACTGATAACGAAGTCAGCGCCTGCCGCCGGGTGGCGAAAATAAATCCAGCTTCTAATCGCCCTCGTAACATACTTGTCTCACTTTCATCACCTCGGTTGCGCGACACATTATTATCGGCTTATTACCGCTATAACTAAGCGCATCCCGATGATGCACTAAACACGACCCACGTCGGACTGACCGGGACCAGCGAGAGGATCTACTTATCAGAGCATCTCTCACCTGAGTGCAAGCAACTTCATAGCGTTGCACGGAAGTGGTGTAAAAACAATAACTATAAATACGTATGGGTGACATATGCTCGGATATATATTCGTAAAGATGATAACAGTCCTTCTGTGTTTGTAAAAAACCTGGATACACTTAATAACTTGGGTATGGGATCTAAATCACACACAGAAAATCAGTCACCAAAACAACTTAGGTACTAAATGATGCAATTTATAAGCTGATATTAATTACGTGTGTGTTATGGATCTTATAATCATAATATTTATTGATAATATAAATTACATGTCACATTTTATACAGTGTATAAAGATTATATTTAAGTATGGATTTTCACTACATAATGTAGGTTGTATTTAATATATTACATCTACCTTAGTTCCTAAATTTTAAAGAACTCTTTATATCCGAGTGCATAAGATAGAATTTACCTATTTGGCTGATCTTATTTTTATATTAGCTCGCGTCTCAATATACCTATGCTGTACGTCCCATGTAAGTACCTACCTATATTGATAAACAGCAATTGCGTACACACGTGCGACACAGTTATCAGTTTTTGAACCCTATTTCAAGTACATAAGGACTTACAATTGTTGGTTTATTTTATATGTTAGGTAATTAGCTTCAAATTATTAAAATATTGTAATATGTTAACTAATGATAAATATTGTGAATAAAAGTAATTGATTCTCTTTTCTCAATGTTTGTGTATTTGGGTATTTATAGAATTTAGTAATTATGACATTAGTTTTTTATCAAAATGTGAATAGAATCAGGTCCAAGTTATGTGAGTTTTATTTAAGTATGCTAAATTCTAATTATGACTACATTTGTCTAACCGACACAAACTTGAATAAAGGTGTTTATGATGGCGAGATTTTCGAAGACCGATACAATGTTTATAGACGTGATCGCGAAACAACTCAGTCAAGGAAAGCTGAGGGGGGCGGGGCCCTTATTGCTGTAAAAAAAAATATCCATGCGGTCCGCCAAGAGCAATGGGAATCGGACGTAGAAGACATCTGGCTCACTATATTACAACAAAATAATAAATTGAATAAACTACATATATGTGTTTGCTACCTGCCTCCTGATTTACCGTTACAAGACTTACAAAGGTTTTATTTTAATTGCTAAAGGTTAATTTTAGACGCAGATGAAGGTGAAAATTTTTTGATAATAGGTGATTTTAACACTGTTAATCTTGCATGGACACATTCAATTAGAACGACAGAGTTAGTACTGTAAGATTCATTAAAATTACTAATTATTAGAAACAGATTTAATGAAATAAAGAGTTGAATAATCATTGGTAATCTATAATTTAATAAATTTAAAAGTAACGTGATTGATAGTTGACCTTTGTAAATAGAAGGTAGTTGGAAGAAAGAATAAAAGACGACTGGCATGGCGGTTAACGGGCAGAGGTGAAGGGAGGACGATTGTGAAGTGAGGTGGTTGGAGATTGAACTGTAACGGAATATTGTGATCAGGAAATATATTGCTGTTATGAAAGAAGGAATTTTTATTACAGATCAGAAGTGGTAAGTACCTACAAGTCAGTATGGTATTCCTGAATGTATTATATTATGTAGGTATTCATATTAGAACTGATTGAGTTAAATCTTAATTGCCCAATTAAGTTGTTACAATAGTAACAGTGGTGTAAAATAATTATAATTATATACCTATACATATATTAGTAACACTTATATTGGTTGTTGTTTAGTTGAAATTAATTATCATTTCATATTTCCTATGTTAGGAAGTTTATGTTTAACGGGCGCTTAGAAACAAAGACACCGTTAATTTTATCAAGAACAAAATAATTGGGTAAACCCATTTCGGCCTAGTCGTTCACTCGAGAGCATTATACTGCAAGTTTTCTCTTCAAGACCAACAGTTAGGTTTTTTTTAGTGTTTGCTGTAATGCCTATCCATAATATAATTAAAGCATTCATTTACATCGCGGGTAGCGTGAAACCTTTGGAACACCGTTTAATTTTGAATAGTTCGGATACCTTTATGATTATTTACAGGTGTAGATCGGATTCTTTTAGTCTATGTATGTACCGCTTATTTGGTTACAACTTTTACCATATTTTCAATATATTACTTATCAATACGTCAGTATTATATAGCGGGGTTAAGTGTTTTCGAAATTATAAACTACTCAGACTGTAAATAAGTAGGAATGATACTTTTACTGGTAGTTACCGACCCGCCGACCTAGCCGGAGTTAAGCCCCTGCTACACGGCAGCCGACAAGCCCCCAAACCGCGTGGCCTTGGTCTGTCCCGGACCGTGTAGACAGTTGTTACCAACAAAATTTCGTTTGACCTCCGGACGCCCTTGGCATGCGAGCGCGCGCCAGCGACCGCGGTCTGAGCGGTCGGTCCGGAACCGTGTAGCCGCCCGACGCCGACCGCACTAGGCCATTTCGCTTGGAGGACGCGCCGTGTGCGCTCGTGTGGTTAATAGACATGCCATGGGTACTCAGTAGCATTTCTAATAATTTATCAAATACTTTCCTCTTCATTCTCAGAAAGTTATGTATGTCCCCGTAGCGTAGTCCAGCGAATTCATTAAGTTGAAATGACTCAACAAATGCCGTTTTTTCAGCCAGCGTTTCATTCATATACCCTTTTCTTTTTTTACAAACTTTTTATTAACTTGCAATATACCTAATCGTAAGTATGTAAATATGTTTGTACGGGTCAAATCTTGCAAGTTAAATTAGACCCACTTTCTAGTTTCCGATGGAGCTGAAAATTTGCATACATATATAAGTCGGGTGACAATGCATTATTATGGTACCATAGAGCTGATCTGATGATGGAGACAGGAGGTGGCCATAGGAACCCTGTGATAGAACAACGCGACCTAATTGTGTTTGGGGTTTTTAGAATTGTCTCGACGAGTATTAGTTGCCTCTGGAAAGAAAAGTACAGTCAGCGATAAAAGCTTGTACCAAAAATTGTTTTTTTGCCATAAACTTATTTTTTTGTCATTGCACTAGTATGAGTAGGTAGGTTATGAAATTTGGCGCCGCGACCAATAAGTTTTGCTGCCCCAGAAGTGAAGGAAGAAAAACAAAATGCAATCCGCCAGGGGTGGCATACGCCGCCCTTAGGGCCATACGCCACTGAGTAGGTACTAATGCCACGCCAACTTTCTGAAAGGTTAGGGGCCATTTTGTGCGCTTGCAATACGTGTTGTCCGTCCGCGAGTTCTGAACACACTGTGGTTTGCCACCGTCTAGCCAGACAACTCAAACGGACCCACACACCAAGGACAGACCAAGGTCAGACGGTTAGTAGGCTTGTCGGCTGCCGTGTAGCAGGGGCTTTACAATCGCTGTCGCTTCGACAACGAAAAGCATTATGTCTCTATATCACTCTTCCATATTAGCGCGACAGTGACAGTTGCGTTCCGATCGCTACGGAGCGTAAGCGCTTGGCATCTTGGCTACGCGGCCTGTTTCGTATTCCGGATCCCGTTTCGAATATCGGGTCCATCTCGCGTTCCTGGATTTGGGTCCGTGCCGGATACTGGAACCGTGCCGGATGCATACCTGATTTGTGCCGGATGAGTTCCGGATCCATGCCGGATTCGTACCGGATCCATCCCGGACTGGTGCCGGATCCGTGCCGGATTGGTACCAGATCTGTGCCGGATTGGTACCAGATCTGTGCCGGATTGGTACCGGATCTGTGCCGGATTAATACCGCATGTATATCATTTGCCGGATTCGTGCCGGATCTGAACCGGATGCGTGCCGGATTGGTATCGGATCAGTGCCGGATCCCGAATTTGTTCTAGATTCCGTTTCTGTACCAGTTCTAGAATTTTCTCGTTTCGAAAAGCCTGTGTTCCGGATCCGTACCGGGATACGGATCTGTTTTGGATTTAAGATCTGTTTTAAACGTCCCGCATTCTACCCCGGAAGCAGTAACGTAAATTAAATAAATAAATAAAACAGTTGAATTTAGCTTAATAAGAACAATTTATATTTGTCTACTATTAACAATCCAAAGATTTAGAACTCTTCCATTGCTGGTGTTGATTTCGAGTTCCAGACTATGGACCATGAGGAAAAAAACATCCAGGCGGCGCTTGAAAACTCCTGAGCGTGGCCGAAAATCGAAATCTGATGATGGACAACAACGTCGAAGCCGAAGTCGCAACCGCCGCCAGTCCCCGAGGAACAACAGACGGAGTCGCAACCGGCGAAGCCGCAGCAGCGGCAGACACGGCCGAGGCAATGAGAGGTGGCTTCGAAGATCAACACGGAAGGACAACACGGCCAGGATCGCTTTCACGTGGAAGCCGCACAGGACAGGAACGGATGGCTTGTATATCTTTGTCGTCTTCAGTTGTGTATTTTAATAGATGTCGTTTATTGCTTAAACTGCGAATATTTTGGTACAGTACCTTAAAGTTATTTGTATTGACGAAAGTTGTCTCGAGGTACGGGTTCACAGATTATGGGGGTGGAATCGTTGTCCAGGCAATGCTGTGGTGTCCTGTAGTTCGCTCAAGTTAGTTGTATGGGGCTCGTTAGCCTAATTTATAAGTTTTGATCTTGGTTGTTTCCTCTTTTGGCAAAATGTGACGTTAACGCTGGTAAAGGAAAGACTAAGTTACGTTTCTTCAGTATTTGTTCATAATTTAGTATATTTGTGACGTTTATACAATAAAAGTGCAATGCGAACTACCTGCAAGTCGACATTCTGTTGTCAACTGTCATGGCGTACAGGCGGGTCGCGGAGCACACGTGACTGACCAACTGAGTTTTATTTATCACCTTGTAATACAACAGAACCTAGACGTCACAATGGCGACGAGGATAAAGAACGTAAGAAAAAACAAAAAATCGATGTAGTTGCTAAATAACCGACAAAAAGTTATCAGTTTGAAATTATTTTTTCAATAAAAGGGAGGGAGACGAATGACCCAAATAGCACAGGTATGATGGACCCATTGTGGACTTAATTTATATTTCTTAAGCTTCATTCTTCAGATATAAAAACCAGGTAGTCCTTTAACCTACTAGGCAACTCATCGCATGTTTAAAGTGGGTAGAAAAAACTTTAACTCGAACAGGTCTATCCCCACTTTTCCACCTAGCCTTGGTGGGTAGTAAGGCTTGCCGCCATTGCTCATTCTTTATTCTTGCGAGGCAACGAACGCACGTAAAATCATAATTTATTTCGAAGTCGTTTACAAAATGCCTAAACGTAGTGCAGAGGAAAAGATAGCACATTATACGCGTAAAATTCAAAGAATACAAGAAAAGAAACTCAAGCGAAATCGCCGAGTTATACCAGTGCTACCAGATTCTTCAGATTCTGAAGAAAAATCAGGTAAGTGTAACTATTTTTGTAAAAACTTACACTTTGTGGTCAAATATCATGCATTTAGTGCCGCGCGGGCCGTGAGTCCACGTCGGTAACTATAAACCTGGGGGGCGGCCGAGAGTCGTCACGAAGGTAAAACTAGCTTGGGGGTTGGCCGCGAGTCAACACGATAGCAATGTGTATAATATTACCTCATAAATATTATAGTATATTTAAAACACCTTATGGGTTTTATTTGTAAAAACATTTGTAGCCTACCCTCGAATTAAAAATATTTATTTTCTATTTTTAGACCTCGAAAATATTATCGACGATGCCCCGGTGATTGAAAATAACGAAGAATTGGAAATGCCTGTCCCAAATTCGAATGAAGAACCGCCACCGCAACCTCAAGCGGAGGCAGGTGATATTGAGACAGCCCCTGTACTGGACGCGGAGTTACTGACAGCTCTTGGGGAGGCCACAGACGATGCTCCAAAATATGGCGAAAATATCCATCCCGACTTGGCACAAAGATGGTTACCTATATTACGTAAAGGTATGGACAAAGAAGCCAAGGACAAACTCATAAAAGAGTACAGTATACCAGAAAACTGTAAATTATTAAGAGCACCGTCCTTAAATGCCGAAATCTCTGCGGCAGTTACAGACATAGCAAGAGGTCGCGACAAGAAAATCGAAGCAGAACAACAGCAGTTAGGCGTTGGATTATCTGCTATAAACAGAGCCATGACCTTACTTCTAACGACCGATGATAAACAAAGTAAGGTACAAGCGATAAAAATCCTATCTGACGGATGTCGGATTTTATCTGACCTACATTACTCAGAAACGCAGGCCAGAGTAAAACTGGTCACTCCAGGATTAGACAAAGTCTTTCTCAATCTGATTCAAGATGTCGAGAGAGACGAGACCCTCTTCAGCAGTAAGCTCTCAGAAAAGATTAAGGCATCAAAGGCGATCGAAAAACAAAGCTCTCAGATTAAAAAGACAGTCACGACCCCAGCCAGCTCAAATACATTTCAGACTGCAGGTCCATCGTACTCTCGGTACCGGGGAAACTGGACGAGGCCCGCTCGCTTCCAACCGACGAGCCGACGAGGGCGCGGCGGGCCACGCTGGAGCACGCCGGCAGCTTACAGACCGGCAGCGCCGACCCCCGCGCAGCCGCAGCCCAAGACAGCTTACACCAGGCCACGTGCGCCAGCGCGACAGTAACTCAGGTACACGCCGGTCGGCTTAATGCTTTTTATAATTGTTGGGTCAATGTTACGAATAATAGGACCATATTAGACTGGATAAAATACGGATTTCCAATTCCGTTTACCGGGCCTATTATTCAATCTGTAAAACCTGTTGTTATGTATGGTTACTTATATGTAGGTAGATGCATAATCATGCGATGGTCAGTTGGAATAAATCTGTCAACCGAACGGGCGTTTCCTTTAGACACCAATCCCAAATTTAACATTGGCGACGAGGATGGGATAGTTTATTTTTGCGGGGAAGATGGCTAAAACCGTAGGAAAAGTCGCGTATATGGATGGTGGAAATTGGCAAACTTATTGTGATCGGTTGGATATGTACTTTTTGGTGAACAAGGTGGAAGATGCCATGAAGCTGCCGACGCTGATAAGCTGCATAGGGGACACCGCGTATGAGCTGATGGTCAACCTGTGCAGCCCGAAGAAACCGTGTGATTGCAAGTACGACGAAGTTATTAAAGTAATGGCTAATTATTTACAACCGAAACCGTCGGTAGTCGCCGAAAGATTCAAATTTCGTCAATGTCGGCAAAGTAACGGACAAACAGTGGCAAATTTTATGGCAGAATTGAAGAAAGCATCGAAGTATTGTGATTTTGGTGCTAATCTAGACGATAATATGAGATACCAATTTGTTTGTGGCGTAAGTAGTGATTTTGTTAGACAACGATTATTTGCAGAGGAAAAACTGACTTATAGTAAGGCGGTTACGATTGCTACTACGCTGGAAGCGGCCGAGCGGGATTCACATGCGATCGGAGATAAGGATAATAATAGCGAGCAAAATAATGTAAAAACAGTGCATAAGATTCAACCGGTCAGTGCGGGTCGTGGTGTATGCGAGTCGTGCGGCGACCCTCATCATCGACAAACGGAGTGCAAGTTTAGTCAATACGTGTGTGACGTGTGTAAAATTAAGGGGCATTTGCGTAGGATGTGCCCACAAGTCATGCGTGGGAGCAGTTACGGAAGCCCTTTTGGGGCTAATCGGCGTGGCAATGGAGGCCGCGGACCGGCCAACCGCGGGCGGTCATGGCGCGGAGGCTGGAGCGGCAGAGGTGGTGGTGCCAGGTCCGGCTTGCACTGGGTGCAAGGTCAGGACGCGGAGGCGGACCAGGAAGGTTTCATGGAGAGCGAGCGTGGCAGGGACGGCGAAGCGGTTATGAATTTGATGTCGTTGAACCAGTACAAGCCGGTGTGTATTCCTATCCTTGTAAACAATCAGGTTTTGACTATGGAGGTGGACACGGGATCAGCAATATCGTGTATAAGTAGTACAACTTATTATAAATATTTTGCTAACTGTACTTTGCACCCGTGTCAACTTTTACTTAAGTTTTATGATGGTTCGGGTATCCGGCCTCTCGGTTATCTTGAAGTAGATGTAGTTTACGAGAATAAAAGGAAAAACTTGGATTTGTATGTAATTAATAATGGTTGTACTAGTTTGTTAGGCCGTCAATGGCTCGCCGAGCTAGGTATAAATATACCACCTTTTAAAGTGTACAATTTTAATATAAACGACGGGTCTGTCGTTAGGTCGATGGATAAGGAGACTTTAATTTCGGATGTACTTTCCAGGCATAAGCCGTTATTCGAGGAGGCGTTGGGCCGGTACACCGGAGGCAGGGCGTCGCTGTGTGTGCGCGAGGGGGCTCAGCCGATATTCTGCCGCGCGCGGCCCCTGCCGTACGCGCTGCGCGCGCGCCTCGACGCCGAGCTGGACGCCATGCTGGCGGCTGGCGTCATCGAGCCCGTCGACCACTCCGACTGGGCCACTCCTCTTGTCATTGCCAGGAAAGCGGACGGCGGTATAAGGGTATGCGCTGATTATAAGATTACCTTGAACAAAGCGTTATTGGTCGATAGGTACCCGGTTCCAAAAATTGAGGACTTGTTTACAAATTTAAGCAACAACACATATTTTACGAAGTTAGATTTATCGCATGCCTATAATCAGTATGAATTAGACGAAGCGTCAAAGTGTTATACGGTGATAAATACGCACCGCGGATTATTTAAATATAATCGATTAGTGTACGGGCTCTCGTCCAGCCCAGGGATTTTCCAAAAAATGATGCAATCTGTTCTGCAGGGAATTCCGAACGTACTTAATTTCTTAGATGATATATTAATTACAGGGTCGGACTTAGACGCGCATATAAAAACAATAAATGAGGTATTTAGTAGATTGGAAAATTGTGGGTTAAAATTAAAAAAAAATAAATGCGTATTCCTAGCGGACAAAGTTACTTTTCTGGGATTCAAGGTCGATAAGCAGGGCGTGAGTGTAGACCCAGATAAAATAAAACCCATAGTAGAAATGAGTGCTCCCAAAAACGTAGCCGAATTGCGTTCGTTTTTAGGAATGGTAAATTTTTATGGTAAGTTCATTCGCAACTTAAGTTCATATTTGCATCCACTGTACCAGCTAGTAAAAAAAGGGGTACATTGGCGTTGGGGTAAGGAGCAGGAGGCAGCTTTTAGACAGGTTAAGAGGTTACTGGTCAGCACGGACGTGCTAGTGCATTTTGATATTTCACAGCAATCGGTTGTTACCTGTGACGCGAGTTCGCACGGCCTTGGAGCCGTGCTAGCCCGGCGCGCGCCCGACGGCACCGAGCGCGTCGTGGCCTATGCCTCGCGGTCGCTAACTGCACACGAGTTGCACTACAGTCAGATTCATAAGGAGGCACTAGCAATCGTGTTCGCCGTGAGTAAGTTTCACCAATACCTTTATGGTCGTAGGTTTACACTGCGTACGGACCACAAGCCGCTGGTGAGTATTTTTGGCCCAAACAGCGGAGTGCCGGTTACCGCCGCGAGCCGACTACAGCGTTGGGCGATAGTGCTTTCAGCTTACGATTTCGATATCGAGTACATTTCGACCGAGAAAAATACGGCGGACGCTCTTTCTAGGTTAATTAAATCCTACAAAGATGAAGCGGTGGAGGAGGCGGGCCAGATACCTGAACAGACCTATTTGCATTTTGCCGCGGATGCTTTATTGTTAGATTATAACAAATTGAAAACTTCAACGGCCTCGGATCCGATTTTAAGCAGAGTTTTAGGTTACATTAAAGACGGTTGGCCGGCCGAATGCGAAATTAGAGAGTTAAATCCTTACTTTAATAGGAAAAACGAATTATATACGGAATTAGGTTGTATCTTATGGGGTCACCGAGTGGTCATTCCAATATCATGTAGGGACAAAGTATTAAAGGAACTTCATGAGGCTCACATGGGCATTGTGAAGACAAAAAGCTTGGCGCGGGGCTACGTATGGTGGCCCGGACTTGACGAGGCCATCGAGGCGCAATGCCGCGAGTGCGGCGTGTGCGCCGCCGCGTCCAGCGCGCCGCCGGCGCACGCGCCGCGCTTGTGGTCGTGGCCGGACAGGCCGTGGACTAGGATACACCTCGATTTCCTCGGTCCGGTCCGGGGAAAAACATATCTAATCGTCGTAGATGCCTACTCAAAGTGGATCGAGGCTATAAGGATGAATGGCACTTCGGCGGCTGCGGTAATACGTGTGCTTAGGGAATTGTGGTCTAGGTTCGGCATTCCGAAGCAAGTTGTTAGTGACAATGGGCCTCCGTATTCGAGTACAGAATTTAAAAATTTCCTTTCATCTAATGGCGTAGATCAAGTACTCTCGGCGCCGTACCACCCGGCTTCCAACGGAGCGGCCGAGAGCGCAGTAAAAATATGCAAAGCGGTAATTATAAAATCTTTTAAAGAAAATTTAGATACGGAGACCGCACTGTGTAGGTTTCTTTTGCAATATCGAAATGCCGAACACACCACGACAGGGGAGAGTCCTGCGAAACTTTTACAGGGACGTTCGCTACGAACTAGGTTAGATTGCTTAAGACCGGATCGTGGGGATCATGTCCGAGCGGCACAGGAGCGACAGCGGCGCGCGGCAGGCGGCGTCGAACGCGAGCTCCGCGCCGGCGATCCCGTCTGGGTACGACAATATCGCGGTGACGATAAATGGATGCCAGGCACGGTGCGAGATAGGCGCGGAGATACTGATTATATTGTAGACACTGACAATGGAACCGGGATTCATAGGCATATTGACCAATTGAAGAGCAGGAGGGTAACGCTAAATAACGGGGGAGGTAGTGTAGCTAAGCGCAACTCGCTGGTGTTTCCTGGTAGTGACGAGTCGGTTGCCCGGTCGGACGTTGGGGAGCCGATTGACGGGATGAGCCCGCCTAGCAGTGGCGGTGAGCACAAGCGTGAGCGTAGCGCCGAGCCGGTAGCGGTGGTGTCGGCTGCGTCCCCAACTGCGCACACGGCGGCTCCATGTACCGGTGGAACGCCCAATAAGTCACCTGATCCATCAGCTAGTTCTGGGGCCCAATTGGTTGCTGACAGTCCTGTCAATGCGCCCAGCAGGGTACCTAGAACCCGCAAGCCCCCGTTCAGATTCGGGTTTGAAGATCTCTTTGTTATCAGTAATAATAGATAAGGATTTATTAGTGTTTAACATTACCAGGTGTTACGTTACATAATTGGGTATTATTATATAAATTCCTCTTGGGTACTTGTTATACTTAGTTAGTAAGTCACTGAGATTGAATTTATAATATTTCTTACTTTAGCAACTAATGTATGTATAAGGTAACGGTAGCTATCGCTTATGTAATAAAATAGTTTACATTCATTATTAAAATGTTTACCTTATCAATAGGTACCGTTATACTTGTTATAGGGTCGTGCAAGGCAAGACTAAGTTTTAGTAAACTGCGATTCTGTAATGCGCTCTAAGTGTAGCTATAAGCATACATAGGTATAGGGTTCATTTGTATAAATTAAAGGTGGAGGTGTTATGTATGGTTACTTATATGTAGGTAGATGCATAATCATGCGATGGTCAGTTGGAATAAATCTGTCAACCGAACGGGCGTTTCCTTTAGACACCAATCCCAAATTTAACACCTGTCAATTCATTTTCATGCCATGAGAATCATGAAATGAATTTAGCTATTCAAAATTTAATTGATTTAGGTGCTATTACTGAATGTCAACAAAGCAATGATCAGTTTATATCAAAGGTATTTTTACACCCTAAATCGAATGGTAGCTATAGGTTCATTCTCAACCTAAAAAATCTTAACAAGTTTGTTGGTAAATCCCATTTTAAAATGGAAGACTTTAGGACCGCTTCAAAATTAATTCCTAAAAATGGATTCATGGCTACCATCGATTTAAAGGAGGCATACCTACTAGTACCTATAGCTAATGCCGATAGAAAGTATTTGAGATTCGAATATAACAATATTACATACGAATTTACCGCATTGCCATATGGACTTTCAGTAGCACCTAGAACTTTCACCAAAATCATGAAAGAAGTAGTTACATACTTAAGGAAACAAGGATTTACATCGACTATATATCTGGATGATATTTTATGTATTGGAAGGGATTACCGCGAATGTAAACAAAACGTAGAAGAGACTCTTCGTCTACTTGAGTGCTTAGGATTTGTTGTAAATTATAACAAGAGTTCTTTACAGCCCCAACAGTGCTGTAAATTTCTAGGTTTTGTTTACAACTCAGTGGAAATGTCAATATCCCTTCCTTTAGAGAAACGTAACAACATAGCACAGCTATTGAAAAAGTTTATTAAATTACCTGTTTGCACAATAAGAGAGTATGCTCAATTGTTAGGAGTACTAACAGCCGCATGCCCAGCAGCTAAATACGGCTGGTTGTATACTAAGTTGCTCGAAAGGTACAAATTCCTTGCTATTCAAAAATATCGGGATTATGAAGTAAAAGTAAAACTCTCGTCTGAAATTTTACCTGACTTGATTTGGTGGAGTAACAATATTTATGAAATTTCTTGTCATTTAGGTAACTCGAAATTCGATTTGGAAATATTTACAGACGCGTCGCGTACTGGATGGGGTGCATTCTGCGGCGGTATGTGTGCAAACGGCGCATGGAAAGACGAAGAACAAACATTCCACATAAATTATTTGTAATTGTTAGCGGTCTTTCTAGGTCTAAAATGCTTTGCGCGTAATAAATATAACTGTGCCTTGTTGTTACGTGTCGACAATACCACCGCGATTAGTTACATCAATCGGATGGGAGGAATCCAGTTCCCCCACTTAAATAGCCTAACAAGGTCTATTTGGCAGTGGTGCGAAGAGCGTAAGATATGGTTCGCGTCTTACATCAACACTAAGGATAATGTAGATGCAGACAGGGAATCCAGAACAATTAATCCAGATATTGAATGGAATTTGAGTAAGGAAGCTTTTGACCAGATAACCTTACACTTTGGATTGCCACAAATTGACCTCTTCGCTTCTCGTACCTCTGCCAAATGTCAGACATATGTATCATGGAAACCAGACCCTGACGCTCTTACCGTTGACGCCTTTACAATTAGCTGGTACAATACATTTTTTTATGCGTTTCCGCCTTTCGCACTCGTTCTCAAGTGTTTACATAAAATCATATACGACAACGCCACGGGTATACTAGTATTCCCGTATTGGCCGTCCCAACCGTGGTTCCCGCTATTATTAAGATTAATAATATCTGATATAATATATTTTGACCCAAATAATCACATTGATCAATTTCGTTGTTCCAGAACTCGGAATCAGAAATTGACCCAGTTTACCCTGGCGGCCGCGAAGCTCTCCGGAGCGCGTTTTCAAGTAGAGGAACCCCAGATGCGTCACTGAGTCTCATGCTAGCTTCTATCTCGAAAAATACATTACGTCAGTATGACGTTTCTTATAAATTGTGGTGGAAATTTTGTTTAAATAATAATATAGATTTTTATAGGGGTTCGATTTCTGCTGTTCTGTCATTTCTAACGGAGGAATTTAATAAAGGATCATCATACGGATCATTAAATAGTCATAGATCCGCACTGTCGCTCCTACTTGGATCTAGGAGCACCTCAGATGACCAAATTAAAAGATTATTGAAAGGTGTATACAAATTAAAACCCATGATTCCTAAATATAGTAATACATGGGACCCTCAAGTGGTCCTAAATCATATTGCTTCATGGACTCCTAACAGGGAAATTGGTCTTGAAAAATTAACTAAAAAACTGTCGATTTTGTTAGCTATATGTACTGCACACAGAGTACAGACACTTTCATTAATTAAAATAGAAAATATTAATGTAAGCCCAAATGGTGTTAAGATTATGATTCGTGATATAATAAAAACATCGGCCGCGGGTCGTGATCAACCAATTTTGTTTCTACCATATTTTCAAGATAACAGAAACATATGCCCCGCGACTGTTATAGAAGATTATCTTTATGTAACATCAGAATTCAGAAATGAAAGTGTCCAAAATCTTTTATTAACATTTAAAAGACCTTACAAAAACGCATCTGCTCAATCCATTAGCAGGTGGATTAAGCAAGTGCTTGGCGAGAGCGGCATTGACGTCGCAACATTTAGCGCACATAGCACGCGTCATGCTGCGACGTCTGCCGCACACCGCGCGGGCATTTCGCTCGATGCTATCCGGAAAGCTGCAGGCTGGTCGAAAACATCAGAAGCATTCGCTAGATTTTACCATCGCCAATTGATTGATGAAGGCAATTTTGCCAGAGCCATTTGCCTTCCGGATGACGATTAACTGTTATTATAGTTGAATAATTGTACCTATAACTATTTTTTCAAAATATATGATGATAATTGGATAAAAATTTAGTTTTTTATTGCATGCGAAATGCAGCAAAACTTTCAACTCTTAACATCTACCTGGTTTTTATATCTGAAGAATGAAGCTTAAGAAATATAATACATGTTCAAACGAACTTCAAAGTGAAGTTCGATCAGTATTATATGAGTAAGCTTCATTCGAAGATATAATTTCCCTCCCTCCCATAGACCCAGAAAGAAAGTTTTGCTTTAGAAAGTACTTATAGTCTCTAAAAATAATGAGCAATGGCGGCAAGCCTTACTACCCACCAAGGCTAGGTGGAAAAGTGGGGATAGACCTGTTCGAGTTAAAGTTTTTTCTACCCACTTTAAACATGCGATGAGTTGCCTAGTAGGTTAAAGGACTACCTGGTTTTTATATCTTCGAATGAAGCTTACTCATATAATACTGATCGAACTTCACTTTGAAGTTCGTTTGATCATGTATTATAGCTCTGAGCACATAAACATCTTTATAAGGTACACTTCTGGTATTTAAACTATATTTTGATCGAGAAAAGAACTATTTTTACGCTAATATTATTACTATAGGGCACATTTCAACGTCTTATTCAGTTTAAATACAATTTAATGCTTTTACCTTTCCAAAAAATGGGTCGGTGAACAGAAATTAAGCCAAATACAGTAAAATAAGTTATTATAAAATAGAAATAAAACTTTTATAGCGACTGTGTATTTAAGGAAGCGTGTAAAACTATAATTAAGTTATACGTATCATAAATAAACTGTCGCGCATATTGCTGTGTAGTGCTGAATATGTCTGTTCACCGGTAATTTACTACAGGTAACTAAGTATACCAACGTGGTGCTGTCTGCGTTAACGGTTGTTGAAACAATATCTGGGTGCGCTGTAGTTTATTATTAGCTCACAAATGTATCAAATTAACGACAAATGCTTAATAATAGTTCACATAATAGGGTTAACACTTTTAACCAGAAGTTATCTACCTAAATAAATAATAAGTGTACGCTTTATTTAGCGTCAGACTCAATAAAAATCAACAGATCATCTGCTATACAACATGGTGCTACTTAGCTTACGTGTGCTAGTTAGATATGCATTTAAATTATTTAACCAAATCAGCATAATATTATCTGGGTCTTGTTTCTATAATGCAAAAGGAAAAATAAGTAAACAAACTGATAATGTCGGTGAAATTTGTCGTAAAGCTTAAGCTTAATACGAGTATTCTCCAAAAATGGAATACTTTTATGGTTGTAAATGTTGTTGTGTTAATATTG
This sequence comes from Cydia splendana, assembly GCF_910591565.1. Taxonomy (NCBI): domain Eukaryota; kingdom Metazoa; phylum Arthropoda; class Insecta; order Lepidoptera; family Tortricidae; genus Cydia; species Cydia splendana. The sequence continues at coordinate 49,440 of NW_026946906.1, forward strand.
CACTCACCCTCCTGGGGCCCAGCCATACAAGGAAAAAGTCTGAAATTTGCTATTGAAATTTGAATCTATAGTGTAGGATTCAGGGTTGATTTTGTTTTGTTTAAAATGGAACGAAGCAAAACAGATGCAACTCTGCTTCAATTAAACATTAGGTTGTGTCGCTAAGGAGCAAAATGTCATGGTTACGGCGACGGCAAACATTGAATCCTGAACGAAGCGAGGTATTAAAATGGAATACTGAGCGTAGTGAGGGATTCAAGTGTTAACGCCCAAAGTGAAAATAATTTTGCTACCATATGTGACCCATACTGCTTTTCACATCACATAATATATGTATAAGGAAATAAAAAATAAAAATAAGTTAGATTAAAGAACCTAAAGTCTTAAGAGTTTAAACCTAAAGAGTCTAAAGAGTCTAAAGAGTCTAAAGAGTCTATGGAGTCTAAAGAGTCTAAAGAGTCTAAAGAGTCTAAAGAGTCTAAAGAGTCTAAAGAGTCTAAAGAGTCTAAAGAGTCTAAAGAGTCTAAAGAGTCTAAAGAGTCTAAAGAGTCTAAAGAGTCTAAAGAGTCTAAACAGTCTAAAGAGTCTAAAGAGTCTAAAGAGTCTAAAGAGTCTAAAGAGTCTAAAGAGTCTAAAGAGTCTAAAGAGTCTAAAGAGTCTAAAGAGTCTAAAGAGTCTAAAGAGTCTAAAGCGTTTAAAGAGTCTAAATAGTCTAAAAAGTCTAAAGAGTCAGAGTCTCAAGAGATTAAAGAGTAAAGAGTCTAAATAGTCTAAAAAGTAAAGAGACTACAGAATCTAAGTTAGAGTCTAAAGATTGTAAGACTTTAAATAGTCTAAAGAAGTCTAAAGGGTCTAAGAGTCTTGAGAGTCTGAAGAATCTAGAGTCGTACATGTGTGCAGTAAACAGATTTTGTTGAAAATAATTATAATAAAAAAAAAAAACATTTTCCGAATAAATGTAAAAAAATTCTTCCACCGAACTTAGAAAGTACCTACTACAGCTGGTAGGACCGTGGGCCTTGGGAAGGTATGGCTATGCTTAATAATTCTGCCGCGCCAGCAATGATTGCGCGGTGATCGATTACATTTGGAAACTCATGAAATGCTTATCTTGTCCTTAAATAAGTTCTTTATTTAATTATTTAAACGAGTTTTCAAATGCAAGTACCGCGGTTATGGTGGTGGGGCGGGGTTGCTGATGCCGACTATGGTGTATTTAAAATAACTAACTAGACATTGACACAACCTTGCCTATAAATATGAAAACTAGAAAAGTCGAGTTTCATAGGCTGAAAAGACAATGGTATTAATGTATAGTTTATGCAAGATACGAGTTCCGTATAAATAAATACCTACAATTGGAGTGAAGACTCCGTGAGTGGAACCTAAGTCCGAATAAGGAAATACCATTGGAGTGAAAACTCCGCGAGTGCTGCATGGGATATCGGCCCATGTAGTGCAAATGATAAGTTCTTCAGAATTAAAAATAAATATAGCTCATAAAAAAATCCATAAAATTTAAATTGTTAGTAATATGTGACTATAATTAACGTTAAGGAGTGAAACTCAGGTTATTGTCACAAAGACTCGTTGAACTTTAATGTATGTCTTGGGGTCCAATCCTATGTATATGTGTCTACCTGTTCTGTTTGTTACACGTTAGGTTACTTCGATAACTCCTTAAGTACAGAAACTCGGTAGTTAGGAGGTACTTACCTAACGCACATGTTCCGTGCTTACTTACGGATAGTATTACAATGATGTCTTAATTGTCCGCTTTAGAATGTGCCTGAGTGTCGTGTGCCTGCTAACTGCGAGCACTCTTCCAAGTACGCACGTTTCAGAAGCTAGCGTAATGGACATTTTTAAAGTTGCTGTCGACAAATTATAAGAATACTTTTCGCAAAAACAGAGTTTGTATGAACGATTCGTGTTTCGACTGATGCAACAAGAATGGTACTTTGGAAATTTCTAATCTAATCTATTCCTAATGATTCTAAATGTGATTTCAATGCGGAAAATTGAGCCTCCGCCGATCTAAAGGAAAATATTGAATCTAGGGGTTTCAGTTACAAGAAACAAGTGATTATGGGAACAAATTTGATAAAATGTTAGGAGGCAACTGAAAGAGTTTTTGGGCAAACATAACAAACAGGTAGACAGGATTGCGATAATGGCGCCGCCTTCCCCCTAAAAGATAAAATGTGCCGGCATGTGATAAATGTGCCTACAAAGGCCAATTCAAAATGCAAAGCTGCACTAGGACTAAATCAGTACCGATAAAAGTCGACGGGCCGACTAAATTAAAGTCCAAAAATAAATAAATTACCTAAAGCCAATCAACTAATTTTAGTGCCAAAAGAACACAATAATTTTAAAAATAAATAAATTACCTAAAGCCAATCAACTAATTTTAGTGCCAAAAGAACACAATAGTAATTCTATAAATTTACAATCAGGTCAAAGGTCAATTTAAGGTAAATAAATAGACGCTGGGTCCGTCACAATGCCACACATTGTGTAGGTATCTAAAGTAAATGCTGAAAAAAATACAAAGTACCAATCAGTGACGATGCGTGAAACCTTGCACTCCCACTGCGCTACTTTATATATGACTTGTTCCTAATAGTGAAAACATACACATACGAACATAGTAACCAAATCCGTAAAATGGACGGCCAAGCGATGGCGTCAATATCGGACAGTTACCCAGATAGAGATGAGTTTTAATTAAGTGTAATAAAAAGGCACGTTAGTGGGAAATTTATACTGTGTACGTATAAAAACGTAAGGACCAGACGTGATCTTGATTGCACCAAATTGCAGTTTGCCTAGTTGAGGTTGAAACTAACAAAATCAAACAAACCTTGTAAATTGAGGTTGCAGATCGAGCCTCTATATTTGCAAGAGTACATATATATTATCAAAGAGTTATTTACTTAAGTCGTTGTTTAATTATCGTACAGGTACTAAGTACCAAGTATGAACTAAAACCCAAAATGGCCTAGGGTTTTATTAAAGCAACGGAATAATAATAAAGTAAATGTTCATGGTAATGAAATTCCATTGGTTCCTTGTAAAATATACATAATTAGAGTTAAACAATATATGCCACCATCAAAATGAACATACACAGGTGCTAGTTTTGCTCTATAATATATCTGTAAGTAATTGAACCTAAGGGAAGCAAAATGTCTATAAAAAAAATATATTAATGTGACTGTAACCATGGTCAAATTAAGGCTGTGTATATTGTAGTCAAGGGCTACTGTAGACTATAGTCAAGGCTAAAATCAACTTCCAATTGTAAGCAGGGATTAAAGTTGTTTTCATATCATAAATAATATCATTCATTGTATAAGTAACATTAAGTTGCTAGATTAACAGTAGGTCGGTATACCATACTTGAATATAATTGAGGTCAATACTGTATTCAGCAAGTATTATAATTAAAAAAACGGTAATAAAATAATGTATCCAATGCAATTTATAATAATAACGGTCGAATTAGTCACTCTGTTTTTCGGTCTCTGTTTTCCTTTGAGTAAAGTAAAGATAAAAGCTACAGTATCGAAATCATGGGTCACACGTGGTATCAGAGCAGCGTCTAAAACGAAACGTAAGCTACATCAACTATACACAATAAAACCTACTATACAAAATAAAATCAAGTACAAAAACTACTCTAAATGTTTAAAAAGAATAATACGTTACAGCCAGAAAAAAACAAATGAACAACATATTACACATGCGGATAGCATAGCCAAAGCCACCTGGGGTCTTATTAAGGCGATATGATTCGACTCATCAACGAATCTGAGGGGGTGAGGTGCGCGGCAAACCGTGAAGCCCCGCCCGCGCGTCCCGCGACCCGCTCGCCGAGATCGTGAGCGCGCGTCGCGCACGGTAAACATAGCAGACGAGTCACAGTATAATGATCTTATGATGGCAGTATTTTAACTAGACCGGGAAATGGTCACGTTTTAGAGTTTTTATTGTATATGTACGTATGTATTTTTTGCATTACGTATTTCTGATCATTTCATGTAGAATTATTATTTTTATATAGACATGTGTACTTATTATTGATCAGTAAAGAACGTTTTAATTTCATGGCAGCGTGTTCGAGTTAAAGTACCTAAAGGAAAGTAACAATTTTAAAGGAGACGGTCAATTAAGGGTTCTATTTATAAAAGTTTTTAACCTTAATCAATAATTTTACTTTACAGATTCCTTTAACTCAATAACGCTGCCGTGAAATTAAAACGTTGTTACTGATCAGTAGTACTTATTTATAAGCTCTAAAAACAAAAAAAACAGTTTCAAAGTAAATTTCTGATAACTTTTTGTCAGTGCAAGCCTTATGGTTTCTTCTTGGCAACATTTTATATGAAAATGTTTTTGGTGGGTCTCATTATCACAATTTCCAATACTTTTGTTGCCTAACTTAATAAATTATTGTTTACAATACCTATCGACTTTATACCTATTTTAATGATCACACAATTTTAACGAAACAATGTTTTCAAGAAAATAATTCAATTAAGTGCGAGTCAAACTCGCGCACCGATGGTACCTACATTTTATTAAGTACATTATATATATTTTTTTTTAATTAAGTTGTAACTGACTCATCATCATCATCTCAGCCATAAGACGTCCACTGCTGAACGTAGGCCTTCCCCTTGGACCTCCATTCCGGTCGGAAGCGACCCGCATCCAGCGTCTTCCGACGGCCTTAACAAGGTCGTCTGTCCATCTTGTGGGTGGACGTCCTACGCTGCGCTTGCTAGTCCGTGGTCTCCACTCGAGCACTTTTCGACACCATCGGCCATCTTCTCTGCGCGCAATGTGGCCTGCCCATATATATATATATATATATATATATATATATATATATATATATATATATATATAACATTTTCAAGAAGTCTGGTCGCTTGTGGTGAAAAAAAAATGTATGGAGAACAGAGTGGCCAACTTTCTTAAAAATAGTTTATCTAATACTGATTCTAAAATAGTATCACACATGCTATTTACATTTCTACAAATAAAGATATGGCCTAGATGGTGTTTAAAGTGAAGTATGGTGCTAACTAGTAAAAAAGACAAAAGTGCGATTATCTCGAAAACCACGAAACTTTTACTAGACCTATAAGTGCATTTTCTGGACCAGCCTAAGCTGCCCTGTCGATGGTTAGAAGGTTGTCCATTAATTACTGGACATCCTGTATAGAGATGTAACTAACCCAAATCGATAGTCACAGCAAGCGATTACGATTGGATGGCACGTAGACTGAGGTATCGAATTGTGACGTATAATGAGTTTTTATTTGCGATTTAAATAAAGCTAGAATTATATGGTTTACGCGCAAGGCATTTAATACACCGACCGAGTAGGTCGCACCCATCGTCAAAATCTAAACTAACTGGGGATCTATTTTAAAGTTTATTTATGTTATTTCTGTGTCAAATTTGTTGTCTGTTAGGTGACGATAAATATATCCATATTTACAGTTGATTATCCACCTTTTCCTTATTTTCGGCCATCCACTGGGGTCGGCCTTTGGCCTCCCTGCCTGAAGCTCGCCCTTCGGGCTTGCTTAACACACTTTTTGTATAGGATTTTGCTTTGTTCGTCATTCCCGCAGCTCGGCCTTCGGCCTCGCCCAAAATTACTGGGGGGGGAGGATGCTTGGACATTCGAGATAAAGCTCCGGGCCTGACGGCCCTCCGCGGGGTCGGCCTTCGGCCTCCCAGCCTGAAGCTCGCCCTTCGGGCTCGCCTAACCTACTTGGAAATTTGAATTTGGCCCGTGTCCGCCGCCATTTTGGATTTTTCCAAAAAAATTTTTTCACATGGTAATTTTGGGCCACCAAGCTCGCCGCATGTCAAATCTCAGCGCGCTCGGACCAACTTGAAAAAAATTAAAAAAAAAAGTCGGCCTGTTTGAAAATTTTTAAATGCAGTTTGTTTTGTCTTGAGGCCCTCTATGACATTTGGTCGAGCACCCCCCACCCATCTCGCACCGTTTAAAAGTTGCCATACAAAATTAAAATGACCATTATTTCCGCTATCTTAGATTTTTTCCAAAAATTTTTATTTTCATAGGAATCTAGAGGCCTCTATCTTTCGCCATGCCAAATCTCAGCGCGCTCGGACCAACTTGAAAAAAATAAAAAATAAAGTCGGCTATTTTGAAAATTTTTAAATGCAGTTTGTTTTGTCTTGGGGCCCTCTATGACATTTGGTCGAGCACCCCCCACCCATCTCGCACCGTAATATGAATACTTTTTGAGATATTGGGGAAATTTAATTTACTACTTTTTCCCCCTTTTTTTGCTTATAACTTTTGATATTTTGTGTGTGCTACTACACGCTTCGAATGCATTTTTCTAGGCATTATGACGAATCTAATGAGGTATCACACGTATTTTTAGGAGTATTATCTCTATTTTTCACCGTGTTCAGTTTCTCGAACAAGACTAATACAACCAAGCGCAAGATGAACTGCCTGTAGGCACCTTGAACTCTCAATTATATTTAATTCATGTCGACCGTGGTCAAATATTAAAATTAGTGATATGTATTTAGTTCTTAAATAATTGTATTGCGATATGCCTATTAGGGTAATTTTTTCAATTATTTCAATTTGACATTTTATATTTATTTAAATTTATGATTATGATGATGAATTTGCACGCTTGACGGGCGTGGCGCGTTGCATGCGATCCAAAGCCGGGCGCCTTCGGCACCCTCATACTAAAAGCGTAACACTATACATATATTGTAACATCCCCATACTGTATCAATCCAAATAAATTATTTCTGATTTTCAAAGGAGTCAAAGAGCACGAAGGAATATAATCATTTTGCAGATCGGACGTAGGTATATCAGTAAAGGTGAAATACTGTAAATATATCATACTTACATACTCACAATTATATTATCTAGGAATATAATATTATTTACCTACATTGAAATTGGTTGCTGACCTAGTGAAAATACTGAAATATTTTAACTGTTGATGTAGGAAAGCTAGGCGCTTTCAAGCACCTCGTAAAGTATTAGATGCTTCTGTTATCAGAAAGTGTGTTTTAATAGCACTTAGTGACTTTTTCTTACGTTTCATATGCTTTGTTTCCCATTGTTTGTAAATGGTAAAATCACGTGACCGCGCGGAACATACTGACGCAGGTCCGTCCTCTACAAGCGCTGCCGCGCGACTGAAGAGAGCGTAAGTGCGTTCGCGAGTGATGGCGGTTGCGGATTTAGTAGGTATTGAAACATAGAAATTATTTTAATGATGTTACCGAGACAAAGTGATCCAAATCATCTAGATTATCTTATTACCTATACATTTATGTAAAAAACAAGTCAAAAAAGTTTGTATTGTAGCTCTGAGATTGATTTATTGTTAAAAAAGGCGTAACTTTGGATTTTTTTTCTATCGAGCAAAGTTTATCTAATCACGTTTTTGAGATCCAAAACATATCTGCCAGATTCTTAAGTATAAGATATATTTTTTTCACAATTTTAAAACATTGTTTCTTATATTTCCGATGGATTCAAAAAACTGGTTCGCTTAGCTCGTACGGGAAAAGCACGCCTTAACCAATCTTTTGGTATCAAGCAGCCAAAGAATATACTAAGTAAAGTGAAGTTTAAAGATAAGCACACAGAAGATCCAATGGTAATGGCTAATATGTTTAAGAGCGCTATTACATTTCGGCGTTGAGCGAGTTTAGGTATTTTACGCGCTGCGGCAGGCCGTGCGAGCTCAGTACGCCGATCCCTTCTACCACACTCGCACTACAATGATGGATTAAACATTCTTGATCCTTCGCGAAGCATATTGAAATCAACCATAACAACACTAACTGTACTTAACTTTTAAAGTTCTAAAACTGTTATTTGGTAAGTACGAAAATACTAAATGCAGTGCAAATGTACATAGGGGCTGTTCATAAATTACGTCATCTATTTTTGACGATTTTTGACCCCCCCCCCCCCACCCCTCAAATCATCCAAAAATCAAGCTTCGGATGAATCTGTTTCCTCCTACGTCATGTTACCATCATCCGATGTCCAGACCCCCCCCCCCCACTTCCCATTTGAAACGACGTAATTTATGAATAGCCCCATACTCGTACTTATGAAGGTATATTACTCGAAAGAAATTATAGGTACCTACTCGCTTATTTACATGTTTTGTCATTGCATTTGGTACCTATAGGTTGTAAAGTTTGTATCAACGAGGGTTTAAAAACGAACTGGTACTGAGGATCTGATGATGATTAAGGTGGTCACGGATACCAATCAACCATGTAGTAACATGATTAGGCTCGTTTGATTCGTCTCAACAAGATCTTTGACACTGAAGATACACAGGGTCTGATGATGGAGCTGGAAGGTGGCCACGGGTACCAGTCTATCATGTAACTAAACAACTTCGTGTTTGGGCTCGTTTGATTCGTCTCAACAAGATCTTTGACACAAGACAGTACTCAGGGTCTGATGATGGAGCTGGAAGGTACCATTACCAATCAACCATGCAACTAAACCACATCGTGTTTAGGATCGTTTGATTCGTCTCAACAAGATCTTTGACACTAGGTGATACTCAGAGTCTGATGATGGAGCTGGAAGGTGGTCACCGGTACCAATCAACCATGCAACTAAACCACTTCGTGTTTAGGCTCGTTTTATTCGTTTCAACAAGATCTTTGACACAAGATAGTACTCAGGGTCTGATGTTGGAGCCGGAAGGTGGTCACCGGTACCAATCAACCATGCAACTAAACCACATCGTGTTTAGGATCGTTTGATTCGTCTCAACAAGATCTTTGACATTAGGTGATACTCAGAGTCTGATGATGGAGCTGGAAGGTGGTCACCGGTACCAATCAACCATGCAACTAAACCATTTCGTGTTTAGGCACGTTTTATTCATCTCAACAAGATCTTTGACACAAGGTAGTACTCAGGGTCTGATGATGGAGCGCGAAGGTGGCGACGGGTACCTGTCTATCATCATCAGCTCCATCATCAGACCCTGAGTAGTATCTTGTGTCAAACATCTTATTGCGACGAATCAAACGAGCCCAAACACGAAGTGGTTCAGTTACATGGTAGACTGGTACCCGTGGCCACAGTCCAGCTCCATCATCAGACCCTGAGTACTAACTTGTGTCAAAGATCTTGTTGCGACGAATCGAACGAAGCCAAACACGAAGTGGTTTAGTTGCATGGTTGATTGGTACCGGTCACCACCTTCCGGATCCATCATCAGACCCTCAGTACTATCTTGTGTCCAAGGTCTTGTTGAGCCGAATCAAACGAGCCCAAACACGAAGTGGTTTAGTTGCATGGTTGATTGGTACCGGTGACCACCTTCCGGCTCCATCATCAGACCCTGAGTACTATCTTGTGTCAAAGATCTTGTTGAGATGAATAAAACGAGCCTAAACACGAAGTGGTTTAGTTGCATGGTTGATTGGTACCGGTGACCACCTTCCGGCTCCATCATCAGACCCTGAGTACTATCTTGAGTCAAATAAATACATATAGAATGTCAGGTCGTTTCAAATATTTTTAATCCTGTCCGGTAGTTTATTAAACTGTACCATTATAAATTATAATACTATAAAAACAGTGCTAGGATCAAAGTCTCTCGTTGCGGTTTACACGCACACAGTATAGCGTTTTACACGGCGCCCGCCGCACACAATGATAAAAAACCTCGTCGTCGCCGTTGAAAATGTGCGGAGCCGACCGACACACGTCCTGCCTCTACAAGCTCTGCCGCGGCACTGAGCTGGCGCAGCGCGCGTCATCGGTAATATAGAGTAGTTTTCAAAAAATTGCCAAAAAATTATAGTAGAATTTCATAAACACTAATGTATACCAACAGTATAAGCAAACGTTGCAGATTGCTTGAGTATGAAAATGACTTCGATATTAAGTAGATTTTCGTAGGAATTGACACTTGTTTCGGAGAGAAAATCGAGTTCGTTTTACTTTGATTTTCTCTTTCTCAAAGGTATGGAGGAAAAATATAGTTTGATATGCCTAAAGTACAGGGTATTAGTAATACAAAATAGCCAGGTTTAGCAGAGTAAAATTCTCAACATTTCCAAATAAGAGCTCGCCATTCAGTGCTTCACGGGGTTTTTCGGAAACGACCATCAGAAAAAAAATCATTACTAATTTAATAAGTCCTTTTTCTAATATTTACAACGATATTTATAAAGATAAGAAGACGCTTTTACTGGAACAAGTACTCATTGTTTCTAATAATGAGCGCAAAGTCCTGAATTTCGTCGACTAGTATCATCAATTTTGCATTATTTCGACTTTTCTTGTAAGAGCGCTCTTAACGAACAATTTATACAAGTAGTGGAAAATAACAATAACTTTGTGCCCAAATTTGATACCAAACTAAATGTTGAAAACTCAATATTTCTGAAACCTACCGATGTGAACGAAATAAGCAAAATAATTAAAGCACTAAAGAACACAGGTTCAACAGGGTATGACGAATTGCCAACACGTCTTCTTAAAGAAAACTGCACTGCCCTGGCACCACCCTTAAATTTTATTATAAATCAGTCAATAGATCAAGGTATATTTCCGGAGCAGTTAAAAATTACAATTACCAAACCTGTTTTCAAAAAGGGCGATCATCTGGATTCTGATAATTATAGGCCAATAGCATTGATACCAATCTTGGCTAAAGTCTTTGAAAAGGTTTTATATAATAGAACAATTTCTTTTTTCAATAAATATGACATATTATCAAAGAATCAATTTGGCTTTAGCAAAAGTAAATCGACTGTTATGGCAATTTATGAGGTATTAAAAATCATCATGGCCTGTAGAGATAAAAATATTCCAGTGATGACAGTTTTTATGGACATGTCAAAAGCTTTTGACAGGGTATCACATGAGATCCTACTGTCTAAGTTATACAGATTAGGAATAAGAGGTAATGCACATAAATGGTACAAATCTTATTTGCTAAACCGACTGCAGTGCACTGAAATAACTAACTTCTGCCATAAAACAAAAACAGTAGTGACATATAGATCAAATTTCAGTAATGTTAGATATGGAGTACCACAGGGAAGCATCTTAGGACCTCTTCTTTTCTTAGTCTATATTAATGATTTGCCTGATGTTACAAAGCATAAAATTGTACTCTTTGCTGATGACTGTTCTCTGGTTGTAAGAGGCGATGACCCTATGTCCTATGAGTCTGAAGCAAATCTAGCATTCAACAATATAATTACATGGTTGGAAAACAACAACCTTAAAATTAATGTTACAAAAACAAAATTTATAGAGTTTTATGCGCCCCAAGGTAAACCTAAATGCGTCCGACTACTGTGCAATGAAAACTGTAATCAACAGATCGAACAAGTCTCCTCTATTCGTTTTTTAGGAATTACTGTAGATTGTCATAATGACTGGAAACAGCACACTGAAAATCTTATTGATAAGTTGAGCCGATTTGTTTTTGCACTTAAGCGACTCAGATACATCACATCCCAAAAAACCGCCCTTCTGGCTTTTCATGGATACGTAATGTCTAATCTTAGGTATAGCCTAATACTATGGGGTAACAGTACAAACGTTTCAAAAGTATTTCTACTTCAAAAAAAATGCCTGCGCGCAATTTACGGGGCCCAACAAACTGACTCGTGTCGACAAATTTTTAAAAAATTTAACATATTAACACTTCATTCACTCTACATTTATGAAGCGAGTCTATTTGTTAAAAATAACATAAGCTCATTCTGTAGCTTTGCTTCAACCTCAAGATATAATACTAGACATGGTTTAGACCTACATTATCCGGGAACAACCTCTGCCCTTGTTAATAAAAATATAGTATTTATGTGCACTAAAATTTATAACTATCTCCCTAAAGAGCTGAAGGAATTGGACCTACCGGAATTTAAATCAAAACTATTTAGATGGTGTTTAGAAAAAATGTATTACGCCAACTCGGAACACTTTGCACTCGGAACGACTCAATAATGTAAATATAGATATAAGTTCTGTAAATATAGTTGTAATATAGTTGTAAGGTTATTTAATTTGTATGTCTGTAATAGGCTGAAAATGGAGACACTGTCTATAGAATAAGATCATTTATGTATACCCATTTTTGTACAAATAAATAATTTCAATTTCAATTTCAATTTCAATTTCAATTTCAAATATGTAGGTACCTACATCATTTTACCCGAGTAATAGAAATCTATTTGTATAGATCATGGTTTGCGTAAATAACATACCAGTACACAAGTAAAACTAAATAGGTTGTGATATCTGGTATGCCTTTTTACCTTACTTAACATTGGACCATTTACGTATATTATAAATTGCATTATATCTATATATTATACTATATTACCTATCAAACAGCCAAGTAAAACTGAGGAAATCAGTTGTTGCCAATAAATAATGTACATGTACGAGATGTTATTGGAAAGCGACCTGTATGTTACAATTTTATTGGAAATTCACGAAATAGGTATTAATTGTGTGAAACATGTATATAGCTTGAACGCTAATGAAAATACCTAGAAAAGTGTAAGCATCCAAAGAAAATATGTATCAATTAAGGTTAAACTCGTAAGATATTTAAACCTCGAGTTATTATCATTTTGAATAAAAGAAAGCAGACTCAAAATTCAAAACTGAAAAAAGGAGAAGGAGAGAGACTGATATTGTAAAAGTAAAACCATAATTGTATTAAAACACTTTATTACGCTAAACAAGTACATAACAATAAGAGAATAGAATAAATGTGTACAAAGGCGAACTCATCCCTTTAAAGGATCTCTTCCAGCTGACCGCTAAGCAACTGAGAGAGATACTAGGAATAGTGTAAATATTCCAAGGTTATATTGTTAAATAATGTTTATTGTTGAACTGTTGAGAAATGAATATATCCACACCTCGCCGAGTTTCTTCCGCCGGTTCTTCTCGGGTCTGAGGTTAACGCTGTTTTCCGAACCGGTGGTAGTATGTCGGAATTAGAATCTAAATTAACCTAGCAGTTATAAGATAAACAGATGTGAGATGACTGAACTATTGTTGCATGGCTAACGCAAAAAATAAATTAAATAAATCATTATAAAAAGGAAGAGATGTGACGTTTATACAATAAAAGTGCAATGCGAACTACCTGCAAGTCGACATTCTGTTGTCAACTGTCATGGCGTACAGGCGGGTCGCGGAGCACACGTGACTGACCAACTGAGTTTTATTTATCACCTTGTAATACAACAGAACCTAGACGTCACAATATTAAAAAAAAAAACAATAACGATCGATGCGCTATACGCTATACACCGATATTAGTACCTACCTACGTAATAATGGGTTGAGCTAGGGCAATATAGGTTGATTTGTGCTGTGGTATATCCATGACATTTCGAAGATATTTAAATGAGTGTTAGGTTATTTCCTGACACTATTTAACTGTGGTTTGAATGTACGCTGTAAAGTTGAGTTTCTCATCTTCCTCTGTCGGTTGTCAGTCTGTTCATCCAGAATAACACCTAAGTACTTTATAGACGAAGTTTTTCTATTGTTTTACAATTACATGACGTCTGGTAGGTACCAGTGGTACCTAATATATGAATAAACTTTTGACACATTTAGAGACCAGGAGGCGGAAGCAGCTGTTTTATACACCCACACATATCTCGTTTAGTCTGCGTTTAGAGTTACAAATTGTATTGAAGCCTGTTCGTCACCAAAGCTAGACCGCTTTCTGTGAAGGCGCTTACTGCATCCCAGGAAGCACCGTGAAATAGTATTGCCGTGTCATCTGCGTAGCACAACGTTTGCATTGTAGGCCAAGAAAGGTACGCTCGGCTAGTATGGCGGAATGGAAATAATTAGTAATAGCTGAAGTTTTCGGTGTATGGGACAGATAATAAATCTAGTGATTACGTCGAAACATAATCCAAATAAATATATTACATTTAGGTATTTAAAAAAAAATGTAAAAATATAAAAATTCACAGAAAAATTGTAAAAAATATTAATAACATTTTTTAAATTTATACTCATAGAGAAATATTTGCTTTATGACATTAAGCATGAATCACACAAAAAATAATTCTGTATCCTACATTTAAAGTAAGTAACCTACGGTTATTATTAAATTCAGTATATTTCCGTCCTCAAAAATGGTAATAGGCTATTTTTTCTCTCATTATTTCCAAATTACAATAAGTACTTACAAGCGTTGCAATTTAATCGTACACTAAATAATACCGTATGGTGGGTTTTATGGGGTTGTGCATTAATTGCCTGGTTAAAAATGGTAATAGATCAATATCATATGGGATTTTCATTATGAGTTCTCTTTCGTCGAATACTGTAAAAATCGGCTTGAAATATGATTCGTAACACAAAAAACCATCAAAAACGTTATCGTTGCTTTAAAGTTGCCGCGCACGAGCCAGCGAGCTAACGCGATTGGTCGTTGCATGGAGCGGGGCGACGGAACGATGAAACTTCCATCGCCCCGAGCGCGAATATTTAAAAAAGTATTTAGTATATTTACTATTTACTCGGTCAAAACATATGTACCAGTGAACGTAAAAAATATGGGAGACTAGATTCGAACTAATTATCAGCTTTAATCTGGGCAAGAGTGCTGTAAATAAGAAAGTAAATTTTACGTAATTGCAGGCTTTCCGTCTTTGCGTGCGCGTTAAATTTAATACAATAATAGGCCAATTATATAGGGCTATTATACTGACACAAAATTTGATAGCAGAAAAAGTCGCAAAATTAAAATATTCTTAGGGAAATCAAATCTTCGCGCCTATAAGTTTAAACCATTTAAGGTTAAAATAGCGGTCATTTAAGTACCACCCCTCACCACTAAAATGTAATTATCAAAAACGACAGTTGCTAATGTTCCCCAAAGTAAGCCAAAGTAAGCATTTCTAGTTATTGCTGCATTACAGTGGTACCGGGCACCTTGCGACGCAAGGCCGAGCAGGAATCGCAAACCTTAAAATATTTAATAACTAGCTGACCCGGTGAACTTCGTATCACCTATCTATATTATGTCTCCTTTTGGCACGTCACGGATTAGCCTGGCCGCACACGCTCAGGATTTTATGTAGGTACTGATTGACATGATGTGGAAGCGAGACAGCACCATGCATTTGTAGAGCGACGTCCCGATCCCACCTGTCATTCCGTACGGAAACATAATGAACATTCCGAACGCCTGCAGCCAGGCCTGAAATAAATTGTTATCGATTAGTCCCTATACTATTTAGGGTGACTTTAAATTGGTAATACAAAATGAATGTTTTACATATATCTTCCCTTCATTAAGCCCCTCAATTAAGTCTCATGCTTTTAAAATAATTAAAAGTATTTTTTCACACCACCTATTCGGAAAAGAGCTTTTTCTTCCCTGCTAGGAGGGATCAAAGTGGCACTTTTCTTCCCTGCTAGGAGGGATCAAAGTAACACTTTTCTGTTCTAGCACACTATTTTTAAATTTTTTTGCACATTATTTTTTTAGCTTAAATAATCTGTTTAAGCATCAGATTGTGTCAATACTAAGATTTTTTTATTTTCCCTATAGTTGATGTGAAAAGCAGTATGTGTCACACGGTATCAAAATTATTTCGTCTTAGGCGTTAACACTTGAATCCCTCATTACTCTCAGGATTCTACTTTAGAATCCATCGCTTCATTCAGGATTCAATGTACGCCCTTGACGGAAATATATCATTTTGATCCCTTGTAACACAAACTACTATTTTTTTATTCATCCAATTTTTTTAGGCTTCACATTATCCTATTAGTAATTGTCACTTGTCAATTGAAAATTAGATTTTCCGCAAATTTTGATTTTACAATAAATTTTTAAATAAAACAATACCTGAGAAACGTGTTTGCTACAAAAGGTGCAGGAGCAAAATTTGGAGAACCTCCATTTCCAGCAAGATTGTGCGCCAGCACAGTTAACTCTAATTAGTGTGCGATATCATTTAGACCAAGAGTTCCCTGGCAGATGGATTGGACGCAACGGCCCAGTCGCATAGCCGCCTCGAAGTCCCGATCTTCGCACGGGAATTAAATACCCTCGATGAACTTCGCCAAAAGATAATTGAGGTGTTCAATTCTGTGAAACCAATGAATTTATTCTTGGCAGACTAAATAATCTCAAGAGTATTCATAAGAATCAGATTTATGTGTCCAGAAAAGCGGTGGTCATTTTCAATACATCTTAAATACGTTTAGTTAAAGTAGGTGCACACTTATCTACTTATTGAAAGTGTTGAAACGTAGGTCTTGTTGTGTGTTACATTCGGTAGCTAGATTACGTACATTAATAAATGATTAAATTTAAATGAATTCGCTTATTATTTACCATAGATTGGATCAGGGTACTTAAAACTAAACCGCTTAACTTAATGCCAGTCCAGACGGGAACAGTCTTGCTCCAATCTGATTAAATTGTTTGATCAAATCAGGTGGTGTGGTGTGGTTGCAAACTCCATTTTGCTTGCCGATTCCCTTTTATTCGATTGTAAAGGCCCCAGTACACAATGGGCCATCGCCGGCCACTCCAAGGGACGCAGCCATGCGGTAGAATGAGATAGCAATATCACTTGCTCCCTCTAACGCATAAATGCGTCCCTTGGAGTGGCCGGCGATGGCCCATTGTGTACTGGGGCCTTAAGATTATGACCGATAAAATAGAGGTGCTAACTTCAAAATCTGTTCTTATTTCTTGTACACATTACAAAATGTAACCTGTAATGGCATGCAGATGTCAACTTTCTAACATTAATTGTAGTTTCGGTTCTGCGTGATGATGATGAGTCAGTCAGTCAGTCATCCAGGACACGTAAATTTAACGCTGTTTTTTAGGGTTCCGTGCCCAAAGGGTAAAAACGGGACCCTATTACTAAGACCTCGCTGTCCGTCTGTCTGTCTGTCACCTGGCTGTAACTCATGAACCGTGATAGCTAGACAGCTGAAATTTTCACAGATGATGTATTTCTGTTGCCGCTATGACAACAAACAGAACAACATAAATATGTAAGTAAGGTCCTATACAACAAACGTGATTTTTTGATGATTTTTGCGTAATGGAACGGAACCCTTCGTGCGCGAGTCCGACTCGCACTTGGCCGGTTTTTTTAATCCTGTTGGCACCTCAGACAGTGGCGAGACACTCCTGACTTCGGGCAGGGGTGCGAAACTCCTGACTTCGGCCAAACTCGGCTCCGTTCGGCTCAGCATTGCTGCGAGCAGTTATTAGGGTTGCTACCATTTGACGTCCTTTTGCATGCACGACCACAGATAAGATAATGACTTGAATTTTGACAACCCTAAATAGCCGAAAGGGATAGTACCATACATTAAAAAGGGATAGCAAGATTCATCCCTGAATCGCTGTCAAACTTCGGTTTTGTAGGAAGTGTCCATTATGTACTTACGGTAGTACCAAAGAGTAAAGGCCCCAGTACACAATGGGCCATCGCCGGCCACTCCAAGGGATGCATTTATGCGTTAGAGGGAGCAAGTGATATTGCTATCTCATTCTACCGCATGGCTGCGTCCCTTGGAGTGGCCGGCGATGGCCCATTGTGTACTGGGGCCTTAAGGTAGTACTATTATTTAGTATGTATATGTATGTATTTGTTGGTTGTCATTTTGTTTATGGGTGCGTTCGAAACTGTTTAACAGGGGGTTTATAATCGCTCCATTTGACAAACGATAAGCCTCATCACTATAATGCATGCATAAATAAAAATGTGTCAATCCTTTGTCATTACTGTCACTATTTTACAATTTCAAAATCTCAAATACGGGGTAATCCTAATATTGTTGATATATCTTGTCGATTCGAAACCCTATTTAAAATACATTCTTTAATTTGAGGTGAGAGTTTACCTTATCGACGGGATGAAGATCAAATGTTTGACAGGTAAGATACCTAGGAACATTTTGTATGGGAATGATCATTCTTTCATTATTTTGTTTTCGTAAATTTTTTCAATGTTTTTAATGGTTATTCTGCTATTCTAGGCCGAGACTAATCCAACAAATCAAAAACCATGAAAATCGGTCCAGCCGTTCTCGAGTTATGGATGCTGGAACAAACACGACTTTGTTTTATATATATAGATAGATAAAATAGGGCAATAAAAGTCGGCACCATAACCAACAAATTAACAAACAACAATAACAAACAACAAAAATTTGCAGTAATATTCCAAAACTCGACTGAACGCAAGCGCACCCGAACCGTGTCGCTCCCCTGACGCGACTCAGTCCTGTCATAAAACGTAAGGCCGTGGTATTAACGTCAGCGGATAGCTGAGCGGCGAGCGGTGACTGCAGGCGGCAATAAGGTGTTCAGTTAATGTTTTTATAATTTGAAATGACTTCGTTTCCATGTAGAAATAACCAAACAGACTTTAGAAGCATTTAATATTTTATCTGTGGCCGTATAAATTATATTTTATTGGTAAATTAACTACAATTATTCATATTTGTGGATAAAACAATATACATACTATAATTAATACTAAATTAACATTAAATAAATACATTATTTATGTCATAAAAATACATTGCGCGTATTTAACTACTTAGCACTGTTTAATTACGATACTTGCAAGCAAGTAGTAAAGTATATTGCTCCATCCTATCCTGTACCACGATATACAAGCGATAACATTTTTACGACAGTTTTGTATAGATAATGGATTTGTCGCTAGAAAATTACGATATCGAGATAAAAGTCAGGTCTCTGAGCGCTATTGAAACCTTAAATTATTTTTACTTATACATGTTTTAAATTTGCCGCGCTTTTTCTAGTCAAGCTGAATGTGTTTCACTTCACTATAGAATAGTAATCGAATTGGTTCAGATTTAACGTTTAATGCATATAAATAACATAATTAGTAAATAACATAATTTTGGACTAAGTACATTATACATACCTACATGACATCAGGCTATGGTTTGGCGCACCGTGACCCTGAACGGCGCGGTAATGAGTTACGGCTGTTAAGTGAAGTCCAGACGGGATGATCAAATCGACCGATTTGATCAGAAATGAAATTGGGGTCAATCTCCAAATTAAGCAACAATTAAACAACTGTACCGATATTTGGAACCTCAGAATAATATACCCGGCCGGATACCGGATAGTAGCTTTGCTTGATTTCAGAGTAATTAAATTGGATTTAAGAAACAGTCACGGTCATATTGTACATTACTCGTTTATTATTTCAAAACAATTTAAACATCCACTCACTTGCACGCGTAGGTACCTACTCATTTCGAACATAGAAATGAGTCTGCGCCAACGTTCACCACGAAACAGGTTAAAATCTGCACAATGCGCACCTAAAAACCGAAATGTAGGTATTGTTAAATTTTGTTTGTAGTTAATTAGTTTTTTGGTGTAAGTGTAGTGTATGAACCAAGGTCTGAAATAAATGATTTTTTATTTTTTTTATTGTTCCGCCGGCCGAATATTCCGCGGTCGGATACCGAATATTTGGCCGACGGTCAGGCCGAATATCAGGTATCCGACCAAACAACTACCCATTGCATCTCTAATTGAGAGTGGCAACACTGTCGTAGGTCGTATTGCCCTTTTCTAGCATATACGTCCCTCGCTCCTACACTCCCACCACACAGGCAGGTTGCTTTGTCAATTATACAAGGCAAATTTTGAAGTCATTGGCTTGCTGTTTTTCCATCTGGAAGGTCGTGAAGCTAAACTGCTGGTGAGTTTTTGAATTTGTACCTCAGTTTAGCTGACTATATTGAAATAGTTATTTATTTTACAAGGGGGCAAAGTTGTTGTTTAACCGCTCGTGCTAATATTGATACTTGAGCAAGTAAAACATTCGAAACATGGAATCTTGAGCGTTGCGAGGGTTTCAAAGCACGAGGGTTAAACAAAATTTGCCCCAAGTGAAACACAAAATGTTTCACCACACCGACCCGAAGCAAATATTAAATGTAAAAATATCATACACAATCAAATACAAATGAATGTTATTAAATATTTATGATTTAAAAGTCAATTCTACCAGCAAACATAAGAAAACAACTCAAAATTTGCATTTGATTACTTCGCCTCACTTGTGAATAAAATGAAACTTTGCTCTCAGTTTTTGAAGTGCAAAGTAAGCCTTTCCGAGCTGGTGTGGTGAAAAACAGTTTCTAACGGCTTATGCCGTTCGAAATAAATAATTAAATTATTCACGCCACTGTTCGGAAATGTGGCAATAGATGGTCTAAAACCAAGCTGGAAAGTAGGCAATAGCTGTAGCACCTGAACCACCACTACTACAATGTTTCATTGTTATCATCATCTGTCATTGGTGACAGTTCGGTACAGCAATGAGTATAATTTAAAACATAAAAATCAATAAAAGGTCTTTTTTGGCGCAACTTTTTCCTTCAAAAATAAATTTAGGTTATTTATAGGACCAATTTCTTGTTTAAAAAAAAACGAAATGTCAAACTATTCATTCATTCAGTCAGTTCATTCGATTCACGCTTAAGGCGTTTTTTACTTTTGTAGCTGTTTGTGGTTTTTTTTAGCAAAAACCGCTTCTAAGTTTAGAGTCGGTTTGAAGCAAACAACAGAAAAACGCCTCTTAAATGTGATAAAAAAGAAAAAAGGCGGGATCGGAAAATTCTCACTGAATTGGATAGTACTATAAAATATAAGAAACACGTATCTACGCTCGCTATAAAAATGAGTTCTTCTAGTGAAGAAAATGATATTCTTACGCTGACGCCTACCGAAATTCAAGAGACAGCACAGGCAGTGGCTAGTAATTTGCTACCAGAGAAATTGCGGGCTAGTACTTATAGTTATGCAAATGTTTCCTTATTTCCTCGCAGTAGTCGTGAAAAGCACTATGTAATGCCTCGGCAGGTAACGCTAAAGATGGAGTCGTATTATTCTAAGCCTCCACCAACGTGTCAGCCCTCAAACTCACTCGTCCATCTTTTAGCGGTTTTCCGTCCTCTCCTACAATGTACTATAGTTGTCCGTTAAATTATCTAGCAAATAAAAACGATCCGGAATAGTGATGTGAAAGTGCAAGAGGATATTAGAAAGAGAGATGCCTAAGAGTACCATACCATAATGAATACATGTGTCTTAGCACTCTTAGCTGTATATTGTATTGTTATAAATAATGTTAAAAATGCTTTATGTTGTTAATGTGTTCCAAATTGTGCCGCTTTGGCATTAACTGTAAGGTGCAATTTCTTATTTGAAATAAATAAATAAATACAATAAATGTTAATTTTACAAAATGTACCTATCAAATTGTATACTTTACTAAATATCTCTCTCCTCACAGGTGTTACAATAAAGGGTGTACGTACTACATAATTAATTAAACACTCATAATATAATTATAGATGGTCAAGCAAATCTTGTCAGTAGAAAAAGGCGCGAAATTCAAATTTTCTATGATACGATATCCCTTTGCGCCTACATTTTTCAAATTTGCCGCCTTTTTCTACTGACAAGATCTGCTTGATCAAGTATATATTACATACACATAATAAGTATATCATAGGATATGTATAATCACATTGGTTTGGCGTCTTCCCACCACCAGGCGATAACAAACATGTTTCAATATTATTCTTAGGTTCCGAATATCGGTACAGCTGTTTAATGACAGCATTTACACAAAAATAAAACGCTAATTAAATAACTTATCATATTCGGAACTACAGATGCAACGGATAGTTGTTTGGCCGCATACAGGATACCGGATGTACGGCCTAACCATAGGCCGAATATTCGGTATTCAGCCGCCGAATATTCGGCCGGCGGATATATACCTACATTCCGGTTTTTCAGGTGCGCATTGTGGAAGTTTTGACCTGTTTCGTAATGAACTTTCGCGCGGTCTATCAATCTATCAATAGGTACGAAATTAGTGCGCGAGCTAGTAAATGGAACGTTTAAATTGTTTTAAAATAATAATCGAGTACGATTATATTCCGATATCAAGCATAGTTACTATCCGGTATCCGGCCGGATATTAAAATCCGGTGCATCTCTATTCGGAACCTAAAGTTTTAATCCTGCATGGTGCAAATATGTATAATTTTGAGACAATGACTTGAAAATTTGTCTTGTATAACTGACAAAGCAACCTGCCTGTGTGGTAGGAGTGTGGGGGCGAGAGGGACGTATATGCTAGAAAAAGACAATACGACCTAGAGGCTGTCCATACATGACGTCATCTATTTTTGACGATTTTTGTCCCCCCCCCCCCCTAAAATCATCCAAAAATCATGCTTCGAATGACACCGTTTCCTCCTGCGTCATGCTACCATCATCCGATGTCCAGACCCGCTCCCCCCCCCCCCCACCCCAAATTTGAAAAGACTTAAATTTATGAATAGCCCCTACGACAGTGTTGCCGCTCTCAATATTATTTATTCTTAGGTTCCGAATATAGTAAGTTATTTAATTAGCGTTTTATTTTTGTGTAAAACGCTGTCATTTTAAAGACGTACTTTTCGCCTTATTACAAAGGAGTAAGGTGCAAAAGTGCAAAAGTGTAAACATATATTTGACGTCGACTCTTATTATACTATGTTATACTTATTATTTAGGGGCTATTCATAAATTACGTCATTTCAAATTAGGGGGGGGGGGGGGGTCTGGACATCGGATGACGGTAGCATGAAGTAGGAGGAAATGGGGTCATTTGAAGCATGATTTTTGGATGATTATAGGGAGGGGGTCCAAAATCGTCAAAAATCGATGACGTAATTTATGGACAGCCCCTTAGGAACGTAAACTATGAATAGAAAGAGCACGAAATAGTCAATATAATACGTTTGTTGAAAAAAAAAGTCTACAGACGCTTAGGCGCGAAGGGTTATTGTCTCATAGAAAATTTGAATTTCGCGCCTTTTTCTACTGACAAAGTTGTTGAATAGACGTTAATATCAAATTAAAGAGTGGGCCTACACACTTCGCTGAGTTCGCTGTGACAGAATGTGAAAGTGTCACCAAAACTGTCAAATGACTACGATAATAAGTATTCCCTTTATAATGCCACTCCACACTATGCCATTCTGAAATTAAATAAGAACGATAGATAGTCATGCGCCATTTTTTATTTGTTAGTGGGTCATAATTGACGTATATAATTACGAATATAATTTGAACATCAACCAATATTAAACTAATATTGGAAATGATATCAGTTATTTTTAATCAGCTATCATTCACGCGCGCGTTCTTTTTGCTCAGACTTGGCCGCACAAATATTTGGTGCAAGCGAGACGCCCGCGCACGTTCGAATTGGCCTGTCACTTGTAGCAACTTGTAGGCATGGTATAATAATATACTCCGCCTGGTACTCCATTCCCGTCTTTTCTAGGTCACCTAACTGACACGGACTTACGTCATCATGCGACAGCGCTATATGATAATATGCGATAGCGCTATATATAGCGGCCATGTTGTTGTGACGTAGCCCCGTGTCACTCTGGGAATGGAAGACCATGTTTTATTAGACTATGCTTGTAGGTAAGTACATACTTACCTACATACTATCCACGCGTCCTTGGCACGAACTCCCGCCACCGCCCGCATTGAAACTGTCCCCGCGCGCGGCAAGGAAATGTAATCCTTAGCATTAGCGCAAAGAGTTCAAATTTGGTAGTTTCATTTAGCGAATTTGTTAAAATGCACTTATTTATTACATTGACCATATTTTTGTGTGATTATGTATTGAATATCACTTTGAACGTTATCAGAACAAAGTCTGCAAGAAATTATATCTATAACCATTTTTTCTAGCATGTTTAAGGCGTAAATATATATACAAGTGATACAAATAATATTGATGTCGGATTCTCGGATAAATAGCTTAATGAGGTAGTTTTATGGTAATTCAATCAAAGACCTAATTATTACTTTTTTTTTATATCAAGTTACGACGTATATCCGTGAGGCCCCGCCATTTATTGAATTAGTTATTTTCCGTGTTAATATTTTGACTGATTCCATTGTCGACTCATTATAAATATTATTTTCGTCACGTTTACGAACTAAAAATACTATTACTATTTTTAACAAACAAGAACGGCTCTTTTTTTTAACTATTTTTTTTTACCTACTTCCGGACAGAAAGTTTGTTGGATTCGAAAATAAAGTATCTTAAAATGAACTAAAGAACAGGAATAAAAAAAAAATTGCCTATTACTAATTAATGTTTAACGTAACCGTATCTTTACTGGAGTATTGGTCACATCCAAGAAAGTCAAGTATTTAATGTAGATTAGAAACAAAGTTAATCCAAGTATATGTAAAGTTGTTTGTTTAAAATTACCGACTTGTTCTTTAACCCTAACACATGTGTGCGGCCTGACAGGACAGTTCCGCGTATCCGGGAAATCTACAATTTTCTAATTATTATTAGAATAATAAGAGAAACTGACGGGAATTTTTTTCAATCTTATAAATCTTATAATGTTGGCGGGATCATTTTGGCTGGTGTTGATTGAATAACCAAGGTTGGGCCTACACTAGTAAAGTATTCGTTATAACCGTGTATTGATTCGCTTTCAGTATCCTTGGTTTTAAGAAGTTCGTTGCATTTTAAATATTTTAGCTTGGTTATTGTAGCAAGCAAAGCTCTGCTGATTGCTGTTGATCAATTCGTCAATTGTGGTTGGTGCAACTGAGGCTTTAAGTGGCAAGTAATATAACGATATTATGATAATACCTACATATGATGATAAGTATAATATTATCGAATTATAAAATTGCTGGATTATTTTAATTAATGAGTTACGGATTAATGAGTTACGTATTAATGAGTTACGGATTAATGAGTTACGGATTAATGAGTTACGGATTGATGAGTTACGGATTGATGAGTTACGGATTGATGAGTTACGGATTGATGAGTAACGGATTAATGAGTTACGGATTAATGAGTTATGGATTAATGAGTTAAGGATTAATGAGTTACTGGATTAATGAGTTACTGGATTGATCGGTTACTGGATTGATCAGTTACTGGATTGATCAGTTACTGGATTGATCAGTTACTGGATTGATCAGTTACTGGATTGATCAGTTACTGGATTGATCAGGTACTGGATTAATCAGTTAATGAAATTGGATTATAGAGTTATTGGATTATAGAGTTATTGGATTATAGAGTTATTGGATTATAGAGTTATTGGGTTATAGAGTTATTGGGTTATAGAGTTATTGGATTATAGAGTTATTGGATTATAGAGTTATTGGATTATAGAGTTATTGGATTAGAGAGTTATTGGATTATAGAGTTATTGGATTATAGAGTTATTGGATTATAGAGTTATTGGATTATAGAGTTATTGGATTATAGAGTTATTGGATTATAGAGTTATTGGATTATAGAGTTATTGGATTATAGAGTTATTGGATTATAGAGTTATTGAATTATAGAGTTATTGAATTATCGAATTAATGGATTATCGAATTATTGGATTATCGAATTATTGGATTATCGAGTTATTGGATTATCGAGTTATTGGATTATTGAGTTGAGTTTATTGGATTATTGAGTTGAGTTTATTGGATTATTGAGTTGAGTTTATTGGATTATTGAGTTGAGTTTATTGGATTATTGAGTTGAGTTTATTTGATTATTGAGTTGAGTTTATTGGATTATTGAGATGAGTTTATTGGATTATTGAGATGAGTTTATTGGATTATTGAGTAGAGTTTATTGGATTATTGAGTAGAGTTTGAGATGAGTTTATTGGATTATTGAGTTGATCTATTGGATTATTGAGTTGAGTTATTGGATTATTGAGTTGATTTATTGGATTATTGAGTTGAGTTATTGGATTATTGAGTTGAGTTATTGGATTATTGAGTTGAGTTATTGGATTATTGAGTTGAGTTATTGGATTATTGAGTTTAGTTATTGGATTATTGAGTTGAGTTATTGGATTATTGAGTTGAGTTATGGGGGTGGGGGAGGGGCCTTAAGGGAATGGAAGGGAGGGGTGGGGCCTGGAGGGGGAGGGGGAGGGGCCTAGAGGGGAGGGGAGGGGGTGGGGCCTAGATGGGGAGGGGAGAGGGGGTGAGAGGGGACGGTGAGGGGGTGAGAGGGGAAGGTGAGAGGGGCCAGAGGGGTGGGGCGAGGGGAGAGGAGAGGTATTAGTTCAGAAATGATCCGCTAGATGGCGCTATTTGTTAGTTTAGCAAACAATCCGTCGAATGATATCACTTGTTCGTTTGGCAAAGAGCCGTTAGAGGGCGCTACTTTGTGTAAGTCATCATCATCATCATCGGTCGGTACGGAAGCGGGGTGTGAATCTCGCGACCTAAAAGTGTAAGCGCCGTGAAATATGCATGGCCCTTACGACGTTTTACTCCATGCCCCTTCGTTCGAACGGCACGAGTAGGTTAGTAAGTTTTTTTTATTTTATAATACCACGTCGGTGGCAAACAAGCATACGGTCCGCCTGGTGATAAGCAGTTACCGTAGCCTTTGGATGCCTGCAACTTTAGAGTTGATACAAGCGCGTTGCAGACTGCAAAAAGATCCAACAAGTTTGTTTTAAAATATGGGGCATATATCGGCGTTTTTTTATACCACGTCGGTGGCAAACAAGCAGACGGTCTCGCCTGATAATAAGCAGTTACCGTAGCCTATGGACGCCTGTAACTTCAGAGTTGTTACATGCGCGTTGCCGACTGCAAAAATGTTCAATAAGTTTTTTCTTTTTTTATATACCACGTCGGTGGCAAACAAGCACACGACCCGCCTGGTGGTAAGCAGTCACTGTAGCCTTTAGATGCCTGCAACTTCATAGTTGTTACATGCGCGTTGCCAACCGTTGGGACGTTGACCGTGACTTTCGAAAATAAAAAGTCGTATGTGACTAAACTTCCTATTATGCCATGACTATTTGCCATTCACTGTAGAATTTGTCGGTGCGAGTTTGATGTATTAAACGTTATCGTATCTAATACCTTTAAACGAGCACTTATTGTACATATATTTATTTATTTTTATGTACATATATATATTTCGGGGATCTCGGAAACGGCTCTAACGATTTCGATGAAATTTGCTATATGGGGGTTTTGGGGGCGAAAAATCGATCTAGCTAGGTCTTATATCTAGGAAAGCGCGCATTTTTGAGGTTTTATATGTTTTCCGAGCATAGCTGGGTCTACCAGATATTTTAGAGTTAATAAGGTCTGCTGTCCTTAAAATTTTGTATGAAATTATAATCAAATAACAGCCTTTATGAATTAAGTATTGTAACCTTAGTCCGATAATGAAGTTTATTTTAAAGACTATGAACTCACGGCCCGTCTGGTGGTAAGCAGTCACTGTAGCCTTTAGATGCCTGCAACTTCATAGTTGTTACATGCGCGTTGCCGATCGTTGAGATGTAGACCGTGACGTTCCAAAACAAAAAGTCGTATGTGACTGTAAACTTCCTATTATGCCATGACTATTTGCCATTCACCGTAGAATTTGATAGATAGAGAGAGTTTGATGTATTAAACGTTACCGTATTTAGAGTTAATAAGGTCTACTGTCCTTAATATTTTGTATGAAATTACAAGCAATTATGAGCCGTCATGAATTAAGTATTGTAACCTTAGTCCGATTATGAAGCTGATTTTAAAGACTATGAACTCTAAGTATTAGAAATAAAGTAGATTTTACTAATGCTGTAATTCTGTAATGCGACATGGTAATTAAATCCGTGCGATGTTGGGGGTATACTCTTCAATTTTTTCAAACAGAATGGTGAGAGCATAGACCTAGTATTTAATATAGACGTGCCGTTGGCTATAGTAACAAGGAGTTACAGTACAATTATAAATGTGGAGATAGCGACGAAACAAATATTGCATTCATCTCATCAATCGAGGCGCTGGCACCTGACGTGGACATTTATAAGTTAGGAGGCGGCCCGGAGCGATCTCAAGAAGCTGGTCAAAGAACTTCTGGAGGAGAGGTCCATCCTTCAGTTACACTCGGGATACCATGCGGAGGGGCTTTTGCTGGAGATGCTAAGAAAACACAACATTAGAACATTCCTCTCCGTGCCTCTTAAACAGAAAACTTTAATCTGGAAAGATGCGGGGGTGTGGTTCGTGGAGGTGATCAACCCGAAAATCATTAAGAGAACTTATGTGTTTTTTGACTTCGAATAAGTGTATGTCTGTGTATGTCTGAAATAA
This sequence comes from Cydia splendana, assembly GCF_910591565.1. Taxonomy (NCBI): domain Eukaryota; kingdom Metazoa; phylum Arthropoda; class Insecta; order Lepidoptera; family Tortricidae; genus Cydia; species Cydia splendana. The sequence goes on from NW_026946906.1 coordinate 77,732, forward strand.
AAAAAGTTTAAAAGTGAATGACTATTTATTTATTTACCAATTATTAAGGTATTTTATAATGTCCCGATGCAAGTATGGGGAGCGGTATCCTAGCTACATAAAGAAAACAATTGGTTTTTCAAAATTCGTTGTTAAGGGGCTCCTTGGCGCTAATGACATTCGATCTAAATCCCTTAGTTTTCTAATGTTTTTTTGTAGCTATAATAGCAACGACTTTGAGCAATATAGTATGCCATATTTACCTCAAAGTTCATTGTCTTCGAGATATTCGACATCAAAGTTGAACAATTTTAGGCCAAAAACCTGGTTTTCGGGCCATAACTTTTGTGTTAATTATTTTAAAATTAAAATCTCTGACCAGTTTCATCTCTGATCAGTGAGGAAAACGTCGTAAGGGCTATGAATATTTCACGGCGCTTACACGTTTAGGTAGCGAGATTCACGCTCCGCTTTCGTAACATCGTAAGTGTCATGATTATCTCACGGCGCTTACGACGTTTTGATGTCGCTACATGGGTGACGCGAATGTGCACGTGCGCTGCGGCGCCATGACGGCTGACCTTGCCGCATTTCACAATGCGCAGGTGGCTTGCACCTGTGCGACCTTGGCCGGCCGGCCTATGCAAAAATACTCGAACGAAGGGGCATGGAGTAAAACGTCGTAAGGGCCATGCATATTTCACGGCGCTTACACTTTTAGGTCGCGAGATTCACACCCCGCTTCCGTACCGACCGATGATGATGATGATGACTTACACAAAGTAGCGCCCTCTAACGGCTCTTTGCCAAACGAACAAGTGATATCATTCGACGGATTGTTTGCTAAACTAACAAGTAGCGCCATCTAGCGGATCATTTCTGAACTAATGCCTCTCCTCTCCCCTCGCCCCACCCCTCTGGCCCCTCTCACCTTCCCCTCTCACCCCCTCACCGTCCCCTCTCACCCCCTCATCCTCCCCATCTAGGCCCCACCCCCTCCCCTCCCTTCTAGGCCCCTCCCCCTCCCCCTCCGGGCCCTCCTCTCCCTCCAATCCCTTAAGGCCCCTCCCCCACCCCTCCCCCCTCCCCTCACCCCTCCCTTTGCCCCCTCCTTTTGCCCCCTCCCCCCTCTCCTCAACCCCCCCTTGCCCCTCCCCTTGTCCCCTCCCCCTCCCCCTTGTTATTAGTTGACTGGCGCGCGTTGCTAATTTCATCGGATGTGGACGTTTGTTTAAAATCATTTTATGATACGTTGTTTGGCATAATTAGAAAACATATTAACATACACCTCTACATAAGAAAACATCTAGTAATCACTACCCAATTTGGTACAGCAATGCTCTCAAGCGTTGCCTCGACGAGAAGAATAAGTTTCACAAACTATTTAAAAAATTTAACAATCCACGAGATTATGATGTTTTCTCAATGCTCCGAAAAAGATGTAAAATAATGACGGAAAGGTGTTACAGGGACTTTTTGTCGTCTGTGGAGGAAGCGGCGCAGGACGATATTAAGGCTTTCTGGCGCTTTGTAAAAAACAAAAAAAGTCGTTCAGCAATGCCACAGAGAATGAGTTATGGTAATTCTACAGCCTCTGATTGCCCGGGCATTTGTAATCTGTTCTCGTCTTATTTTGGATCAGTGTTTGAGCCCCCTACAGTATTATCTCCTAATACTTTTACCTCATCTTTAAGCAATGATATACTAAGTAATGAATGTTTAAGTAATGTTTCTATTTCCATTGATACGATTGCTGAGAAAATTAAGTTGCTGGATGGAAGCAAGGGTTCAGGGCCAGATGGCATACCCCCTTCATTTGTAAAATCTTGTGTCAGAGAGCTCTGTTTACCACTGTGTTTAATATTTAACAAATCTTTACAATCGGGAACTTTTCCTCTAGTGTGGAAGACTGCTTATATCGTTCCAATTCATAAATCGGGAGACAAGTCGCGTTGTGAAAACTATAGGCCCATTAGTATTCTTTCGTGTATGGCTAAGCTCTTTGAATCCATTGTCTATGTAAACTTATACCTATAGCCACTTTAGAACAGTCATATCTGAGAAGCAACACGGGTTCGTAAAAAATAAGTCTACAGTAACAAATTTATTGGAATACAAAAATTATCTATGTACTAGCTTTGCGGATAGAGGTCAGGTCGATACTATATATACGGACTTTTCTAAGGCCTTTGATAAAGTGGACCATAACATCCTTTGTCACAAGTTCGCACTATACGGATTACATGGTAATTTGTTCAGGTGGATATGTTCCTACTTGAACAACAGGAGCCAACTTGTAGCTGTCAACGGATCTTTGTCTGCTCCTGTACCTTTAACCTCAGGAGTACCTCAAGGGTCACACTTGGGGCCGTTGCTGTTTATTGTTTTTATAAATGATCTGGCAGAACGATTGTCTTGCCCCTCTCTATTTTACGCAGATGATCTGAAAATATACAAAGCAATAAACAGTACCGTAGATTGTTTACTGCTGCAGGATGACTTAAATGTTATTTCAAACTGGTGCGCTAATAATCGTATGTTCCTAAATGTGGAGAAATGCTTCGCGATAACTTTTTCGAAGAAAAAACAAAAATTATATTACGATTACGCCATAGCCGATCAGAAACTCACGCAGAGAGTTAGCTAAAGATCTCGGTATTTGGTTTGACGAACAGTTAAACTTTAAATATCATTACGAGTACATCACAAAAAAGCTAACCAAATGCTTGGATTTATTCTCCGAATTACCAAAGACTTTAAAAAACCAAAAAGCTTGTTAACACTCTTTCATAGTCTTGTCCGTAGTGTTCTTGAGTACGGGTGTAATGTGTAGTCACCGTACTACTCTTTACATTCCAATAATATCGAGAAAGTTCAGAAAAGGTGTCTCAAGCTTTTGTCATACCGCTACAACTGTGATCTTATACGCGAGGATTATGACGAACGGTTGCGCACATTCAATGTTTACTCCCTTGAATCACGCCGTCTTCTTCATGACATGCTATTTCTCCACAAAGTTCTCCACTCCAAAATTGTATCTCCCAATATTCTGTCCCTAGTTACATTTAATACCCCCCGGTTCAGGTCCCGTGCCCCAAAGACTTTTGCTCTCCAAGTGTATAAAAAGAATACTTCATTTTACAACCCTATTGTAAGAATGTGCCGTCTGTACAACGACCTGGTATGTAAACATAGCCATATTGATATATTCAACTCAAGATTTGCAATCTTTCGGAAACAGGTTATGGAAGTTCTTTGCCATCGTGTCACGTAAGTTTTCCTAGCCCGGCAGGGGCTTTACCCAGAGGAAACCCACGGACAATTAAAGTTACTAAATTAACCAATCTAAATCTTACCAAAAGCTCAAGCAGGTGCTTAACACGTTCGCGGACGCTCAGTCACACCAGTTGGACACCTACATTTTGTATGGAAATATTGGGACTGTTATAGCATTCCTGTCACTACAAATATATCTTTTAGGTTTGTATGACGCGTAATGCTATGCAAGGCGAATGCTATGCAATCCGCGTCAATATGAAGTATATTTTTTATACGCTATGTGACAACAAATGCTATACAATTCGGATGCATAAGCATGTCTGTCACATGACGTAGTCAAGATGGGATCTTATATGACATCGCATGTTATAGCATTCATACATGGTGCTCGATGGACTTGATGGCTGAGACTTCTGACTTCCTAAAGGCGCGATTTTTGCTCTAAAGACTCATTTGCTGACCTCTTCAAACAATTTTCTTCTTCTGTTTTGTTCCCTCTTTGCTTATCATTGTAATATTAAGTCCATCTCATACATGCCCCATCCCAAGCACGTTCGCTGTTCATTTGACCTCAAACTATGCGATACTACCTACAAATTATGCGTTGGAGACCGGCTCTAATCTAAAGGCCCAGTCATGGGTCTCATAGCATGTTGTAGAGAGCCGAGTGGCAATGTTGAGCTCTCTTAAAATGAGAGGTTTGTTCTTCTAGCTGTCCAAGGTATACGCAGCATTTTACGCCAACACTACTTTTCAAAAGTGTCAATATGTACCGCATTACACTTTTTGTGTTGCCTGTAATGCACCGCCGCGTTAAGTTCTGGACGTAAAGCGTCCACCACTTTTCCTGCCAAGCGATGATTCACCCAACTTTATATTCTTTTTCGGATGCATCTGCACCAAATACAAGGCGTGAAATATACACAGAATGATACCAAAAATGCGTGTCATAAGGTGCTTACCTTGTGGGAGGTGATCATCGAGCGCCAACAGGCTATAATTCACAATTATTTGACCAAAACTATGACTAGTAACGTAATTATTTCAATAATAGGTATACACATTCATGCCTCACTTTTTCACATTAACCGTTATCAAAATTTTACTGTAGTGTAATTAACAGCAAGTAAACACGTTTGTTTATTAAAACACAATGAAAAACTTAAAGAAATTGTAAGAAAAACATTAATTACGATTTTATAAAAATCCGTCAAAATCGCTATCGCGCACGAAATTTACCCAAATTGCATGGGTCCACTCCCAGACGCACCTGCCGGGCTACTAAGGGAGCTGCCATACAAAGACGAATGCTATAGCATCTGCGTCACAGAAAGGGGGTCCAATTTGGAGACGTCACAGGATAATTTTTAACTTCGATAAAACTATGTAATATGGCAGTACGCATTATTTGACTCTGGTGACTGGTAGAGGAAAAGTTGGTGAATAATATTATACTGTGGTTAAGCGGATTGATAAGCATTTCAACGAAGAAATTTAAAAAGAATAACGGATGCAATAGCAGGCGCGTCACCAGGAGGAGTACAAAAACGGATGCTATGCAATCCGCGTCCGCGAACGTGTTAACTCTTATTTCCATCAACTATACAGAGGTTCCTAAAGGATGTCAAAATGAAAAGTTAGTTTTGTGACACATAATTTAGTTCTATTCTCACACTGGGGAAGTTGTCTTACAAGTAAATCATTTATTAGGCTAGCATTAAGCACCTTATATTTATAATGTCAGACGACAGAGCTGGGTCGTGCCAATAATGGTTCTACAATGATTTACAAGCAGACCTATCTAAGTTTGTTAGTCCCTAAATTATCATTTGCCATCACATACGATTTGTACTAAATTCTATCACTTTAAATTTGGAAAAATGCTTCTAGGATAGAAGGAAAGCATACACCAACCGCATCACAATGTTACCGCCAGTTCAAACCCGTGGTGCCATCCTCCGCTGTGCCGGCAGCAGCAGGCAACTGACCAAACACCGCGGAGCACCGCCGTAGGACTAAGACCTCAGTTTGGAGATGACATCTCCTCCATTCAGCAGAAAGACGAAATGCTCATGGCGAACTGTTCACCAGATAGCAGTAACATAACAGTAACGTAACATAACATAACACCCAGTCAGCTGAAAGAAACATTTCAACATTAACAACTAGAAACATGTGGTATCTTAACCTTTCAAGGGACATTATTATATTCTGAGTTTCTTACCAGCTGGAAATTCCTACAGTGGATTCATCTCACAGCTCTGACTAACCCACCCAACCACATTGTTTCACCCGCAGACTGGAAACAAAACGAATGGTCAAATATGCAGGGACAAGGATTCAACAAAGGAAATAAACCTGTAGACACCATTACTACTCACTGTTGATGGCGAAATAACTACTATCTGAGCTTCCTAGCTCATGGATGCAGCGGCTACTCAGCAGGCGCGGATCCAGCCCTCAAAAAAGGTTGTGTTCACAGCCACTCCAAAATCGGCCAAGTGCGAGTCGAGGGTACCTGATGATTCCCCGACCAATAAATTCGCAGAGGGATCACAAGCGATTTATTTCAGTCTATACACACTTAGCGCCACTTGCACTAACCCGGGGTTAACCCGTTAAACCGTTAACCCAGTGTCAAATTGTACTGGTAACGATGGTAACTCCACTCCAGGTTTAACCGGTTAACCACAGGTTAGTGTGATGATGCAAGTGGCGCTTAGATAGATAACTACGCTAAAAAACTCCTTCGGCTGTAAATTAAAAGCTGGCAATAAGCTAGAGATAATTGCCCCTGTTTAGTAAATAATCTATATTTTAGCAAATAATTAGGGCTCTGTATTCAGCTGGGGTACCTACCCCAATGATTCCCCGAGCAATTTTTAGCAGATTGTCAATTCGCTTACAACGTTTCGCCGAAAATGGTTTCGTAGAGTCAATTATTCGTAGATGTAAGTTTTGGTCAACTAACTTTTGGTAGACTCTTGATTCACGTATCATTCAGTTCGCTTCTGTGTAAATTAGCAGACCAATAATTATTAGAAGAATTTCATTTGGTAGAGTAATCTTTTCATCAAGCAACCTTCAGTCGAGTAACGTTTTATAACTTTTTTTAAAGTTTTTGTCAAGTGGCACTCGATCACACTACATGTAAGTATACTTAAGTACTGATGTGGACGGTTTTTACCTGTGGACACTAATACCGGTATTTAAAGAACTACTAACGATATACTACCATCGTGGACTTAAATGCATTTTCTTATATTACTAACAATTAGTTATTCACCATAGGTATTTATAAATTTAAGGAGATTTTTTTGGCTCTGAAAAAAAATTGTTAATAACTTGTAATTGTATATAATAAAAGTGTTATTTTATTAATAACTAAATTTTTATCCTCGTAATATAAATGTTTTCTGTGAATTCGGTAAATGATACAAGTGTGTAAATAATCACAAAATAAGCTTCAAGGTTTCTGTTAGGTTTAAGATATCGGGTAGATGAGATTTTCACGCCAGCCGGTTGCACCCGGCAACAGCCTTGTCAGTCGGAATATAGCTATACGATAAACGGCCGTGTCTCATTTCTTGGCACCCTTTTCTCTCCAAAATAACAGTTTCATTGTTGTTTTCTACAGTTTTCGTATTTCGCCAGATGTTTAATTGATAACTAAATAGTATGGTTAATAAAAAGGATGTAGAGTAGTGTACCTATGGACACCCTGACTAACGAAAAATCTAGCTTTATTCGTCTAAAGCTTTGCGTACTAAACGATGATTCTGAGGTCTTTGTAGACCCTGGAGACAATATCAAGTCCAAAATAATTGCTGAAAAGTTGTACCAAGAATATTGTCCATAGGTACAAACCCTGCATAATATCATACAAAAATATCAATTTTAACATTTATTTTATATATCTGGTTCCTATTTAGCTAACGTGATAAAACTAGTCTGCAATTATAGACTATTTAATAATTGTTCAAAAGAAATAAATAAGTTTTTCACATTGTCAATAGTTTATGATTTATGAACAAAATAAGGCCAAAATCTGGAAAATGTCCACGTGTAGAGCACTTGCCCCTCTACACTTAAGTAGTCGGAATTTTACCAAAAATGGCATGCGATTTTTCGTAAGGTCTATGGAGCCCTTTCCATATCCATATAGACCTGCGCTGCGCTCTAAAACTCCTATGACAGTCAATTAAAAGCTGGAATTATTTTAAGAAAGCGTACAAAAAATTCTGAATGTTTAAATTAATGACTCCATAAGTTAACAATTTAAAAAAATTGCTGTTTATTCTGTATCACTAATAATTGGAGTTGTCCGCTGATATAAATACTTATGGGGCAAATTTTCTATTTATAGTTTTATTTTTAAGCTTAGTTTTAATTTTAGTTTTTAATTTTAATTTTTGACTGTATTTTTTTTTTGATAATAAATATTTGATAAAATACTTATGACAGCTAGGAGTTCTATTTCACTAAGTACCTAGGTACCGTGTTTCGGCCAATGGTTAATTTACTCGGGCAATTTTGACGTTCAACAGGGTGACGTCACGGACGTTGACGAGTGCGGTTGCGCTGCCGGTTTGAAGTGTTATTAAATAAACAAAGTTACGTTTGATCTTAGTTTATTCACCGTAACTGGTGCTTTATTATACAACTATTACCGTGTAGTGTTATTGCAGTGAAATTACAAACATAAATTAACTTTTGGTCGTAAAACTTAAATGAAAGCTAGTTGTGATATACATACCTACCCACCTACGTGTACACTTAATGTGACAAAAGTTAGCTAGAGGATTTACAGTACTCGGATTGTTTTTTTTTAAAAGTGTGTTACGCAGGACAGGCAAGTTAGTTTACTGGTTTCGTATGCGCAATTGATCAGTAATCTAATCTAATAATTTAAATCGACTTTTCCCTTGTTGCGAGTGGCGCCATCTAGTGGTAAGGTGCCGAACGAATTAGATGGTGTACTGAACTCTGCTACTAAACGTAGATATGGTTGTCTGCGCGGCTAATTGTGGTAGACCCCTCTTATCGTCAGGTGTCGCTAGGTGCGCTGAATGCGAGTTGTCTTATCACAAGGTGTGTGTAAACATGACCCTCACCGCCCGCGTCGCGACCACATGGGCTTGCCCATCCTGCAAGTCGAAGTCAGCGCGGGACAACAGGGACAACACACCCATTAAAACCAGTGACTCGGGGAATGCGAGTGCTGACGTCCAGGCGCCGTCACCTGCTGAGCGGCAGCACGACAACGTCGCGGAGGAGTTGCGCCTGTTTCGCAGTGAGTTTAGGGCTGCCAGAGACGACATTGCAGGCCTCAGGCATGAAGTGGCGGAGCTGCGCGAGCTCATAACGGGATATCAGGCGCGCTTCGAGGCAGTGGAGGAGAGGGTGAAGGCACTGGAGGAGCAGTCGCAAGAACGCGCGTCGGACTTTGATATTTTAGCTATAAATGAGACGTGGCTGAGAGAGGGTGAAGAAGGGCGAGCACCAGTAATACCCGACTATAAGCTGAGGCACAAACCGCGCCCGCCAGGGACTCGTTCTCGTGGCGGAGGCGTGGGTTTCTATGTCAAACGAGGAGTCAGTGCTCGCACTTTATCTCACCCAGTTGACCCTAAACAAAGCTTAGTGGAACAAATGTGGGTTGCATTGACCCTTAACGGAAAGAAGCTAGTAGTGGGGACAGCGTATCGACCTCCATGGATGAACACCGACCTATTTTTTGATGCCATTTCCGACACAATTAGTTTTTTACACAATTATGATAATATTATTTTATTAGGAGATTTTAATATTAATTTATTTGTACATACTGACACAAAATTTCAAATATTTCATAACTTTTTAACAAGTTTCAGCCTGAACCAATTGATAACAGAGCCTACACACTTCACTGACACGAGCCAGACACTGCTTGATGTGGTGTGCACAGATCTACAAGCTAGAAACATTAACATTGAGCACCTTGGATCTGTACACGGTCATTGTCTAATAACTTGCGAGTTTTTCATTAAACGTGACAAGCCCAAGCCATACACCACCACATATAGGCCCATAAAAAATATAGAACTTAATTTTTATGAAAAGGATTTGCAAGAAATGTGTTGGAATTTGCTGCCCATTATGAATGCAAATGAAATTGCAAATGCTTTCAGTAAAAACCTACAAATATTATTTGACTTACATGCACCTACCAAGTCTATTGTAATTAAGGCTCCCCGCCCACCGTGGATCACTGACACTATCCAGTTCATGATGAAACTGCGTGATGGAGCAGCAGCAGAGTATCATAAAAACAAGACAAGTGCTAAGCAAATGTACTATAAAGAGTTAAAATCTACAGTAAATAAAGCCCTATATAATGAGAAAGTAGCGTATTTTAAATATAATATTAATAATAAAATAAAAAACCCTAAAGTTTTATGGAAGAATCTTAAATCTACATTAATCCCTAAAAATGACCCTGATTTACCATCCTGCTTTAATGACCCTGATGCAATAAATATACATTTTCTAAACCTGCCGTGTACTGCACAAACATCTATTTCACAGTTGACCTATTTTGAATTTGACAGATTTAATAATTCAGTATTTAAGCTGCAGCCGGTCAGCCCCGATATGGTTCTTACAATAATTAAAGGCTTGAAAACAAATGCTATGGGCTGTGATGGCATAAATCTAGATATGATCATGATGACATTACCTAACAGTTTGGACATAATAACAAAATTGATAAATGCTTCTATTCTAACTTCTTCTTTTCCTGACGCCTGGAAGCAAGCAGTTGTACGACCCCTCCCTAAGATTACAAATCCTACCCAGCTTAAAGATCTTAGACCAGTAAGTCTATTGCCCTGTCTGTCTAAGGTGTTGGAGAAGGTTGTGTGCTTGCAATTAACAGAATATATAGAGAAAAACAATATTTTACCGGATGTACAGTCGGGCTTTAGGAAGGGAAGGAGCACCATGACAGCTTTGCTCGACGTCACTGATCATATACTGTGTGCTCAGGATCAAGGAATGTGTACTATATTAGTGCTGCTAGACTTTTCCCGGGCATTCGATTGTATAGATACGGTATTATTGTTATCAAAATTGAGCTACTACGGGTTTGATTCTGGTGCACTTAAATGGTTTGATAGTTACCTTGCAAATCGTAGCCAGCATGTAAAATTAAGCTTGAGTGATGGCTCATCGCTCATCTCAGAGAGCATGAAACTAGCACGAGGAGTGCCTCAAGGCTCGATCCTCGGCCCGATCTTGTTTATTTTGTACTCTGCCGACATAATAAGGCATATAAAACATTGTAAATACCACATATATGCAGACGATGTGCAGGTGTATATCTCATTCAAGCAGTTGGACATTGACAATGCAATAGGCAAACTAAATGAGGATCTTTGTAGAATAGCGGACTGGGCTACCAGTAATGGCTTATTATTGAACCCTGCCAAAACAAAGTACCTAGCATTTGGCAGTAAACATCAGCTGGCTAGGCTTAATCCTACAATGGATGTAAAATTAATGGGAAATGCCATCGAGCGTGTCAGTGAAGCACGAAACTTAGGCCTATTAATGGATTCGGAGCTCAGGTATGAGAAACATATTTCAAATTTAGTTAGGAGCTGTTTCTATAAGTTAAAAGTTTTGTACAAGATAAGACCTTTCTTGTGTGAAACTCTACGCATCCAATTAGTTGACTCACTTGTTCTGTCAAAATTAAATTATATGGATATAGTATATGGTCCACGACTACTCACTAAAACAAAGCGACTGGTGCAACGAGTTCAGAACGCTTGTGCCCGTTTTTGCTTCAATATTCCGTTAAGGGCACATGTAACCCCATTTTTAAACAAATGCAACATGCTTAAAATGCTACACCGACGTAAGCTTCATCTGGCAAGTCTTCTTTTTGAGGTAGTGCACCAGCGGTCTCCTGCGTATCTCTTTGAGAAACTTTCCTTCCGTAAGACTCGTGTAGCTCGACAATGTGGGTTGCAGTTGTTAACGCACCGTCACTGTTCGGCTGCATTCCGTGGAAGTTTTAGATATTTGGCAACAAAATGCTGGAACAATCTGTCTCCGCCTTTGAGGAACCTGAAAAGTGTGCATAGTTTCAAAGTTACGCTAAAAAAAGAGATATATGAACATCAGCAAAGACAGGAAAGTCTAAGATGTGATACTAGTTTTATCTAAGAAGCCTTTTTTTTTTTTCACATACCTGTAGTTATGTCCCATGAGCCAACCATTTCTGCACTATTTTTTGTCACTTTATTTTAATTTGTTCGTCTTTTCCAAATAATTAATTTAGTGATATAGTTTTGGTTTGTTTAAAGCTTTTACGACTAGAAGTTTTTAAGTCTTCTGCACAAAATGTACACGTGGATAGCTATGTCATAGCACAAATATGGCCGTGCTGGTGTCGTGCCGTGTGACGTGGCCATGGCGTGGCGGCCAGCTGTCACTTGGCTGTCAGGCCTGTTCCAGATACGGCAATTGCCGCAATGTTGAAGTTGTATATTAAATAGTTTTAGTTTCAATTTTATTTTTTAGGTATAGTTCTAGTTTTTAATTAGTTTAGTAAATTATAGCATAACCGCCTCGTCGTCGAACGGCGTAAGCCTGGGTTACAACGGAAGAACAGCGCTGGCTTTGCCAGCAACATGCTGAGTTGTGACCCTTTTATGGCATTTTTCACTAAATGTTATACATTGTATATTTGTCAACATGTTTTTGTCATCTGTGTTTGTTTGTCATAAATAAATGTATTTCTATTCTATTCTATATTCTATTCAACAAACGATCATTGTACGAAAAGTAAATCTGCATATCGATCAACTGACTACTCTGCGTATTTACCTATACCTAATGAAATTCTGCCAAATGTTCCTCTGCCAAAGCGTCTGCGAAACAAAAATCGGCGAAATTCTACTCGGGAAATCTATAGGGCACCCTATTAGGGTTGTGGGCATGCCCACCGTGCCCACAACGGTGGATCCGCGCCTGGGCTGCTGCCTAACCAAAACTCGGATCGATGCTACCAGAGCATGATGTTTATCGCTTCACTCTTCTATGCAAAAGATGCCCATCCAGGGCGAAAGCCAACCAGGAAATGATCTCAAGCCTAACTGTCCCTGCGATAACACAATCAAAATAACAGTAACTAATGAAATCCATGGAATAATTTTATATGTAAGTTCGACATATAGAAATAAATCATATTTAATTATTGAAATATATTTCCACCTTTTTTGTATTTAAAAATTAAGTTTTGATTTAAATATTTAATTAATATTATTCCATCAATTTAGGATTTAATTTGAAGTAGCAACACCATCAGATTTAATTAGTTTCTAATTGGCCAAATGGTTGTCATTTGTTTTGTTGCTACGTCAATGACTTCCTTGCCATAAAACAAAACTATACTATATTCGAGACAATCCTAAAAACGTTAAACTGAATTATACATGCAAAGTGCCGTGTCACAATACCCCTCTCCCCGCTGTTGCGTTTTACCAAAGGTAAAACGCTCGCTGTCCTCAGCGACTATCCTAAATCTAAAACATGTGTCACAAAGAAAAGTAAACAAAACAATACTAAACTACCTCGACCATACCTAGTATGGGAGCACCTAAAAAAAACAACCAAAATGATTGCTGCAGGTCCCGAGAACTCTATCCTTAAAAAACCAAAGTATTCAACCACTCACATTCACAACAAAACCGCTATACCAATAATTTTTTAAACTACCAATTCTCGAACCCACGTAACACTAAATACTAAAAAAATAATGTGGTATCCGAACAGACGGAAAAATCCACACCGCAATCGCCAACTATCCAGTAAACCATCCCTTGGTTCTACTAGCACAACATTGCATCGTTGCGCTGGAAAAACCAAACCAACTGCCAGGACTGATGATCAGCATTCCTAAAGTCGTCTCTGCTAGACCGGGCAAAATAAAAATCCGAATGATTCCCACTTCCAAGTTTACTTTCATAAACCTGAGAAGCTAAATATAAACTCAAATCCAAAATATAATTCGTAACTCCGAAATTTCTATTCTAATCCTAAAATGTCGCAACCCTAAAGGTTGAGGACACAATTAATTGTCTCAACCCTTCAGGTTGACAACAACAACAAACCCAAACCAACAAAATACCAATCCTAAAAAAAAAACCAACAACAAACGGTTGAATTGGACACATCTTAACTGTGCCAACTCTTCCATTAAACAAAACTAACCAAAGCATACCAAAACATCTGGGCCCTTCGAGTTGGTGAGAGTAACCTATCCCCCAACTCTCCGGATCACAAAACAAACCGACCAAAACCTTACACAACTCTGAGGTTGCAACATGCCCAAAAATCTCAACCATTGAGGTTGAGTACTGAAACAGTATCGCACGCCAGGCATGATTGGCGACGATACCGCGTGTCGCATCAACGCCTACAAAAATATTTGTCGTTGTATCGGCAGCGCGAACACAAAAAATACCGTGTGCCTCACCAACGCCTCTATGGCTTGGACTTATGGGCAACACGTACAGAAAAAGGTACCCACCAGCGAGTACCAGTCGACGCCTGAAAAGAGCAAGAACCCAATCGGAGTACATAAAAAGAACGCTCACGTTCCCGGTATGCAGTGTGCACCCCGCCATACCTCACAAAATCTCCTGGGTGTGGACCCCTGTCGACAAAAAAAAAAAACACAAAACGCACCAACACGGCGCTCGGGTGTGGTAAGCACCCGATAACTTCACACAAAAAACTACTGGCCGTATCAAGGATCGCTCAAAACTTGCAAAAGTGAGCCAGATTGTGTCGCTCCTTTCATACCTCACGCTTTTCAGAGAACTGTTCCAAGAACCCTTTCCATCACACAAAACAAAAATAGTAGTGAAAACAGACATTGCTGCTCACCACGTTCCGTACATACAGTCGTGATTGAATATTTTTACCATAATATCAAACACTCCAAACGAAACAACCGTAGAACGAAACGTTATGGCGTAAGCGAGGGCGTTTACTCTGGCAGCAAGGTGAAAGCTAAAAAACCGGGACCTTGCGTCCAGAGAAAACCTTCACCTACACAAAACCTACCAAAACCTTGTGTCTACATCCTTAATACGCCACGATCCAAACTCCATGTCCAAAATCCAAAACAAAACTTCACCTAGCACTGTGAGATTTGTGGGTTCGTTTCACGATGAAAAAATAGCCAAAATTATGGAAACTACTTATATTTTTAAGAGGGCGGTACATCCACAAAATACTAGCATAAAGGGACGTGCGGAGAGTGCAACAGCTTATATCGACTGGTTTTAAAATTTGCTCTAGTGCGGTAAACTATCAGGGCCGCTCCCGCGCACCCCGCCTTCCCCGTGCGTCCCCTAGCTTTGACAAACGTAAAACTGGTATTTAAAAACTTAAATCTAATTGCGTCGCTCACATGCCCCACCCCAGTGCTGCCCTAGCAGCACTCTTCTGCAATAGGTATTCGAGCGACGCGTGCGGCGGATCGGGTTAGGACACCCGATTTCGTCCTTATCTTTAAAAACTTAAATCTAATTGCGTCGCTCACATGCCCCACCCCAGTGCTGCCCTAGCAGCACTCTTCTGCAATAGGTATTCGAGCGACGCGTGCGGCGGATCGGGTTAGGACACCCGATTTCGTCCTTATCTTAACCATTCTGGTTCGTCCGTCTCGTCCAGGTAAAGTCTGTTCGATGATGCCTCGTGGCCAGATGTTACGGGGCCCATCAGGGTCGACAATAAGGACTAGGTCCCCCACTTGCAAGGGCCTCTGCTCCTTATTCCATTTTGGTCGCGGTAACAAATCGGGTAACACTTCTCTGACCCAACGTTTCCAATATAAATCGGCAAGCCTCTGTGCAATTCGCCATTGTTTTCTAAGGAAAAACTCGGAGTTATCGAAAATGCCCATTTGAGGTAAGTTTGACGATGAGCCCAAAAGAAAATGGTTTGGTGTCAAGGTTAATGCACTTCCGGCTTCGACAGAGACGTGCGTAAGAGGTCGACTGTTAACCATATTTTCCACCTCGGCGAGTAACGTGTTGTACGTTTCTTCTCTGGGTGCACGTTCTTTCAGGACGATTTTCAGCGAGCTCTTTACGCTTTTTATAAGTCGCTCCCATGCCCCACCCCAGTGTGGGCTAGCGGCGGGGATGAATGTCCATTTGGTTCCATTATTTATGGCAGCGTTGCGAATCTCGTCATTATTTTTCAGTTCCTGAAGGGCCCTTTTCAGCTCGACGTCGGCACCACGAAGATTCGTTCCGTTGTCGGAAAATATTTGTTGAGGCCATCCCCTCCTCGCGGCCATACGACGGAGGGCCATAATTAAGGCGTCGGTCGTCAAGGAAGCAACGGTTTCCAAATGAATAGCCCTAACGGTTAAGCATGTAAAAATTACGCCGTACCTCTTCTCCCGTCTTCTCCCAATTGCCACTTCTTGGGGGCCGAACAGGTCTATTCCGCAGAAGGTGAACGGTCGCTGGTGATGAGCCATCCGTGCTTCAGGTAAGTTACCCATTCTGGGAATTTCAGGTCGGCTTTTCTTTATTCTGCAGACCATACATTTAGATGCAATATTTTTAACCGTTGGGCGAAGTTTAATAACCCAATATTTTTGTTTAAGGTTATTCACCACAGTCTCTTGATTCTGATGAGCAGCGCTGACATGGTAAGACTTCACAATCAATCTAGTTATATAATCTTTTCCATCTAGGATTATTGGTCTTTTTGTTTCAGGTGACACATCGGCAGCAGCATCAATTCGGCCCCCGACGCGCAGGACTCCGTGCTCATCAAGGTAAGGTGATAAGGTAAGTAGCTTACTACTTTTTTCTATGTATTTTCCTTGTTTCAGGATTTTAATCTCTTCACTAAACGATTGGGCCTGTGATTGTCTTATCAGCAGGCACTCGGCTTCCTCCATTGCCTCGTAATTATTATTATCGGTAAGTTTTCGACATCTTTTTATAAACTTCAAAACAGCGTGAGTACTTCGAAGCAGGCGCAGCCAAGATGAAAATCGCGTAGGCACAGGTACAGGTAAGTCCTTACAATCATTATTTACCATTTGTATAATGTTAACACACTCTAATTCATTGTCATTTATTGCAGGTTGTAAACAATCCGTCGGCCAAGTGCGCTCATTATCGTGTAAGAAAACCGGTCCGTGTAGCCATTGATCTTGCAGAATAGATACATCATACGCCTCTCTTGTTCCTACGTCCGCTACATTTAGGTGCGTAGGGACGTACCTCCACTCGTCACTGCAGGTAAGTTCATCTATTTCGCCTAAGCGATTAGCTATGTATGGCTTATAAGTGCATGCGACACTTGTTTCTGATCCAGTGTAAAGTCGTAGATGAGTCACTCCAGAATATTTTGCGATTAGGTTTTATTTTATGCTCCTTTATTATAGTGTCAGCCAATCTAGCAGCTAGGACAGCAGAATTCAGTTCAAGTCGCGGGATTGACGTAATTTTATTTTGCGAAACTCGACACTTACTTGCCACAAACGCCATGTACACATGAGCGTTGCTTTCCCAGCGCCAGTACGCGACGGTACACATAGCTTTGGCAGACGCATCGCAAAACAAGTGCAATTGTAGGTTCGTATAGCATGCAGCGGGCGATGGTTCTAAGTTCAGCGGTTGCGCCGGCGCGGGCGCGCCATCCTTGTCTCGCTCACTAGCGGTACCGGCCGAGGCTGTCTCCTTCACTCCCGTAACACCCATATGCGCTGCGTTGTAGTAGAATCTCGGCAACCGTATGTTACGTAATGACTGTAAACAACTTATCCAACTGCACCATTTTTCATATATTTTGTTAGGTATTTCCGTATCCCAATCTATGTTTTCTTGCCAACATATTTGTAGAATCATTTTGCCATTTACAGTGAACGGAGATAAAAATCCATAGACGTCAAATATGGACATAACAACACGTAAAATGTCCCGTTTTGTCGGTCTTTGTGTTCCGTTGATTATATTTTCAGGAATCTTTTTAAATGAAACGTCAAAATCCAGTACATCTTCATGTGGAAACCAGATTAAGCCGAGAGTTCGTTCGCTTTCATGTTGTTCTCCGGTTTTAAACTTTACGGCCGCTTCGCCGAGAGTTGATTTTGGCATGGACTCGAGAACTTGTTTACTATTAGAAGTCCAGTTACGTAATTCGAAGCCACCTTGCTGATGAATTGATTTTATATCTCTTATCAACTCAATAGCGGTTTTTTCATCTGGTAGGCTGTCTATATAATCGTCCACATAGTGTTGGTTGTATATAGCTTCGCAGGCAGGTAACATCGTCGGCTCGAAACGCTGAGCGTTCTTGTTTTTTATATATTGGGCTACGAAGGGGCTACAGTTAGCACCGAATATTAGCGAAGTCATAGGTTTTCACTGGTCCCTTGGGGTCGCTTCGGTATAAAAACCGTAGTGCATTTTGGTCCTCTTCTCTGATTTTGACGCGTAAGAACATATCTTTAATGTCGGCAGTTACACCAATCCTTTGCTCTCGGAACCGCAACATTATTCCAAACAGTGACCTCAGTAGGTCGGGGCCCTTAAGTAGGTAATGGTTTAGCGACAATCCATTCGTTTCAGCGGCAGCGTCAAAAACAAGACGGAGGCGCTTTTTATTTTTATTATCCACTCCAAAATGTGGTAGGTACCATGTTTTGCTAGTTACTGTGGTATCCTTTAACTCTTGTGCGTAGTCATTGTCAAACAGGTGCTGGACGCGCTCGCTGTATCTCTCTCTATAGCCATCACATTTTTCCATCTTGCGCTCCACTCCCTTAAGACGCGACATGGCGAGAGGGAAAGAGTCAGGTAATTCACATTGCTCATTCTTCCAGGGGAGTCCAACGTGCCACCGTCCATCAACAAGTTTAGAAGTTTTGTCAAGTTTTTCTACGGCGCATACGTCGTTATAGTTCTCACGGGGTTTACTAGTTACGCCCAGTGAGTCATACGTGAAAGAACGACGTACTTCTTCATGTAGGTCTCGCAGCAGTCGCTTGTTCTCAGTCGCGTCATCGGTGACGTCATTATTGCAGATAAACAGAGTTGAGTGCAGCGCAGCTGACGACATACGGGTGGGTGCTCTTCCATGTATGCACCAACCAAGAGGTGTGCGAGTGGCACAGGGCTCGTCAGGACTACCAACAACGATTTCCAATGGTAACTGCAAGTGGTAGTTGTCCTGGCCTATCAGTATTTCTGGTTTTAAGTTTTCATCACAGAAATTATTTTTGAGTCCTTGTAAATGAGTATATTCATCACAGTTCACTAAGTTCATGTTATTATAGTTCGGTAGGTCAAGGTCATTAACACTTTGCGCGGTAAGCGTAAACTTTTGTCCATTTTTGTTAGATATAGTTATATCCACGAGATAAGATTCGCACACTAGCTCCGAGTCCTTCCACGCGCCACGCACACGCATGCACTCGCGACGGCCGCGCGCCCCCACCCGTTTGGCAAGGTTTGCGCTTATCATACTGACCGAGCTGCAGTCGTCAAGCAAACAGCTGGTACTAATCACACCGCAGGGTCCATGGATTTTTATATGCACTGCTTTTATTAAGCCCCTTGGCGTAGAAGATGAGTTCACGTTCGACACTATTTCCGTTTTAGGCTCCGCTTCAATCTCGGTTACTTGCACTGTACTATTATTGTCCTCATTTTGTTTCTCATTAGGTATAAAATGCAATAACCGATGATGCGCTGATCCACAGTTGTTTACATCGCAGGCGGCTGCGGGACAAGTATTTCGGTCGTGATGCGATAACAAACACTTGTAGCATAAACCGCGGCGTTTAACGTATTGCCAGCGATCTTTGCGTAAAGATTTTTTAAACTTTTTACACTGCGGCAAGTCATGTGTAGCTATTTTACAGTAACGGCACATATTATTAAGTTCGTTATGTCCACTTTGCACTAACACAGTCTGCGCGTTATAGTCATTCTTATCGTGATATTTATTACGTTTAAAATTGTCCGGACGTGTATTTAGTAACGTAGCACTGCATGTAGACACTTTGAGCGCTTCTTCGTGAAGAAAATTAGCCAATAAGTCGAATCTAGAAGTAGTACCTTCGGTGATGCGTTGATAACTATAGTCGGCCCATTTTGATAACAATATGGTAGGCAGCTTTGACAACACAATAGTGACAAGACTCATTCCTTGTAGGTATTCTTCACGTTTTAGGGCACGTACGGCAGCGACGTAATTTCTTATTTTATTCGAAAACACAATGATTTCTTTGTGGTAATCAGGGGTCATTGTGCCTAATCGTTTGATCTCGTAGACGATTCGGGATAATATGACGTCAGGGTTCCCGAATTGTAACTCTAAGGTTGACATCAGTATATCTGGAGATGTGGTACTGATAAGTAGGGCATTCACTGCGTCCTTGGCGGGTCCACGAAGGCATTTCCTTAGGCGCCACAGGTTCTCGCTATCGCTAAATTTGCAGACTCGGGTAGACTCGTCGAATGCAGATTTAAATTGAAGCCACTCCATAGGGTCTCCAGAAAACATGGGTAACTCTTTAGGTGTGCTGATGCGGCTTAGCAAATTAGAATTGTTGTTTTGGTTGCAAACAGAAGTGGACATCATATCCTTAAGTACACAGGCTAACTGTTGAATTGGACCATCTGTGCCGGAATCCATGACGGCCGGCGGATGCAGCAAGCCTGAAGATTGACCTTGATTAGCGGCGTGCTGCGATTCCAACTCTAAATTACTGCGTTCTACCCACTTAGCAACTTCACTTCGATTATCGGTTTCCGACGGGGGACTGTATTCTTCTTCTAATTCTGCAAGGTCCGCTTCTAAGCGTTTATCGATAAGCTGCATTTCTATTCGTGCTTTTTTCTCGGCCGCCTCCAATTCTAACTTCTTTCTACGAGCCTCGATGGTAGATGTAGACGATTTCCGGGACAAAGACTTATGGGAGCCGGGCATTTCGGACTTTGTACTTCGGGCTTTTAACACTATTGTTTTATCAGGTTGCACGATTTGTGATTTCTTCTCGACCGACTCTAGTTCTAGCTTTCTGCGAGCCTCCATAGAAGTTGTAAACGATTTCTCGGACACGGGTTTATGGGAGCCGGGCATCACTTCAACTTTAAACATCTCGGATTTCACACTTCGTACTTCCAATAATTTGTCCGGTAGCACTTTAGCTTCATCATTTTTAGCTGCACTCGTACTCGGCTCACTTTGAACGGCTTCGTAAGCTTCCTTTCTCTCCTGTTCTCTTCTTACAGTTCCACGAGTTTTGACCATTATTTTCGACGGCGGCGTGATGAACATCAAGATCCGGCTCGAAGACCACTTTGTGAGATTTGTGGGTTCGTTTCACGATGAAAAAATAGCCAAAATTATGGAAACTACTTATATTTTTAAGAGGGCGGTACATCCACAAAATACTAGCATAAAGGGACGTGCGGAGAGTGCAACAGCTTATATCGACTGAAATTTGCTCTAGTGCGGTAAACTATCAGGGCCGCTCCCGCGCACCCCGCCTTCCCCGTGCGTCCCCTAGCTTTGACAAACGTAAAACTGGTATTTAAAAACTTAAATCTAATTGCGTCGCTCACAAGCACCATACAAAAAACTTCAATTAAACTTAAAACTTGGTGCTAAAAAACATTATCGTAACGTTACATCATTAAATGGAATGTTTTGAAACACCCCGTAATGATAAACCAAGTTAATCAATAACTTCAAAAAACGAGCGTTTATTAAACGCTGACACGTTCCGACTTAAGTTTGGACACTAAAAATATCATGTTTCTGAACGCACCCTTTGTTGAACTTATTTATTTACTCTATGGCCTAGCGTCTATGCTTTTAAAAAGTTAAATGTCACTGAGATATTTTGCGAATTATAACCTTACCTGCCAAAAAAAACTATCTTTCGCCGCATTTATTACTAGATTTATCTATATTTTAGCCACTTTAAAGTACAACAAATTGGAAAACTAAATACGAGGGTTATCAAACTTCGAACAATACTTAGAACTTCAATATTTAGTTTGTCAAAATGCGACTTGGAATGGAATTAAATCTACTAATAAACACAGGTAATCTACCAAATAATGACAAAAGGAGTCAACTTTCGTTCTCACACTCTAAACTGAACGCAAAATCTCTAACGTTCCCTGTATTTTATAAAATAACCAAACTAGTATGTATATTCAACTCAAATTTTAATGAAATTGTTACAGATTACTATAAAACTGTGCTAAATTTGAACAACAGACCACCATAAAAGCAATAGATATCCAGCTATGCCTATAACTGGACACCGGACTACAGGAATTTGCAACTTTGAAAATCAAACAATGTTAAATCATGAGAACACAGGCACTGGCAGTGCGCTGAAGAAGTATATCTTCACAAATCAAAATCATTTCCTAATCAGGAACACAACAGAAGTCACTTGCCAGAGACTATCAACCTTGCTGCTGCCGGACACTCAAACATTTCCACTTCTCCGCCGTTCCTGCAAACTTCCAACTACTGCCAGCAGCGCCTCTGTTTGGATCTACACCTCATAAATAAGTTCAACGGGCATTAAACATTAAAAGTGTACTGAAACCGCTGTTGTCTAATAAGTTAACTCAAAACATTTAAATATGATGGCAAAAGACTTACAATTTGATGTGGCACTATAATAAACAATGCTAAATTTATTGTGTTTTTTACTACAATGAACCCTTTTCAGCTCTGTGTAAGTATATTATTAGTAGTATTTCACCTACTTAGACAAGATTTATATATTATCAAAGCTATGAATAACAGTGAAGGCAGGCCACTAACTAAAATAAATTATTACACAAAATTGACCTAATTGCAAGCTTTCAAGTTGAAGTCTTTCTAGAAAAACCTACAAAATCAAGTATGTATACACTGTATGTTCATACAATTTACCAAAAACAATTGCCTACGTTCTTAAAGCCGAAAAAATATCCATCTGTGGCTAAATATCTAATATATTTTTAAACTAAAAGGTATTTTGAGTTAAAATTTTACAATAAACAATACTTCTCAAATTTCTTTACAGTTTCTGCACAAGCTCAATAGCTTTTCGAACTTGACCTAAAAAATCATTGACATTGACTTGACCTTAACAAAATGACATACAACTCAATTGCAGTACTTATAAAAGCTCTGCCCAAATATTTGTCTATAACTAACCAAGTTATACAACAAAATTAAAAAAAATGCTTTTTAAATCCTCAAAAATGCAAAATATCTTAGGTCTCAATCTTTAGAGACAAGCTCACAAGCATAAAAAGTAGCAAAATGTACTAAAAGTTTGACACTTTCAACTTCCTGACAAAATGTCCGCACAAATTTTACTAACTGAAAATCAAAGCATTTAATTCACGGTTTTCACCATATATTCTGAATTTCGTGCAGTAAATTGGACAAAACTACCTGTAAAACAGCTAAAGCATAACCTGGATGGTATCACAGTGTGCAAAGCCAAAGCACAAGCTCAAAATTAATACTTAACCGTAAGTATTACAAAACTTTTCTCATCTATATGTAATGGCAATGATATAAACTGAATTCGATGGAAATAATTAGCTTAAAACAAAAGGGAATTACCTTTAATGGGCGCCAAATTGTCACGTGAGTATTCCTAGCCCGGCAGGGGCTTTGCCCAGAGGAAACCCACGGACAATTAAAGTTACTAAATTCCACCAAAAAAACCAAAACGAAAAAAAAAAACCTAAAAACGTTAAACTGAATTATACATGCAAAGTGCCGTGTCACAATCGATCACCATTACATTAAGTTTCATTAATGTCTTTAATTTCCTCATTATGTGAATTATTATGTTTTGTGCCTGTCCAGGACCAGTCCTACCGCGTAAGGCGACAGAGGGGAAAGAAGGCCGCGGGGGACGGCCCCGCGCCAGAGCCTATACAACCACCGAGACGAGCGCGCGCGCGCATCCCTAAAAATTAAAATAGAAAATAGTTCAGCATGTAACTTTCCAAGAAATAAATGTTAATAGCAAGAATCTGCAGTTTTCATCATCAACAAAAGTGGCGACCGTGACTACGACACATAAGAAATGAAGAAAAACACTACATGTTAAACTAAAACCCGTTATTTAACGGACATAATTTGAACTTCGCCATACGACGCATCGACGAGCTGGGCTGGATATTATGCGACATAAGTGAAGAGTGGTACCTACATCGCGGCGAGTCAGCGTTATTACAGATGAGTAGCCCAATCCTTTCATTTATTTCCTAAATATTCCCTCTTCAAGTTTGTGTGATCGGCGAGTTTGATCACGAGTGTGTAACACTAATATTCTTTGTGCACTAAATGTCGTGTTAATCTAGAAGTTAATTTCTTTTTTGCATGTACACCACGGTGCTTACATATTTTTACGTGGTTTAGCTCTTAATATTTTTAAGCAATTGCAATATTTCCGCTTCGCTAGCCCTTTATAAAAGTGTTTACTTAAATCAAGCACTGCTTAATGCTACGGTGGTAAATAAATGCTTAAATACCTTAATTTCATAGCTAAACGCTTAATTTGCACGTAACGATATACATTATAAATAAAAGCGCAGCGTTTTCGTGACATTAAAAATATAATTTATCGTTCTTTATTTGCAAAAAGGCTTCTCAAACTCGTAATTTATTTAATTATCTTAAAATAACTTTATTTCTAGAAGCAAACTATCTTTATGTCCCTATAAGTTGCTCGATACTTTATTTCTTCGCTTAAAAGTAAAATCAATCGTAAACATAATTATAATAAAACCATTTTGCTAATTATTTTCGCCGAACATTCCAGGCGGACCGCTTACGTAACCGGCAAGTGGCCGTTGCTACCTGCATTGTCATCGTGCACTGTGAATCGCACGGCGCGGCACCGTGTCTCAGCGTGTCGAATCGCTCGCGTTATCAGAGCGCACCTCGCACGGCACTGTGTCTCACCGTGTCTACACGGCGCGCAACTGCTACTTCATTTTTAACTGGTTTGATGCACATTTTACTTTACTTAACTCATTGATTGCGTTACGTTTTTAGCTTTCAAAATGGTTGAAACTTCTGGCGTTGATCCTGATGGAAAGAAATTGAAAGAGTTAACTAAATTACGGGGCACTATTAAGGGTCGTTTAACACGATTTAAAGATTGTTTCTGTCTTGAATGCATGTAAACAAGAGGAAATAACTGACTTAAAACTTAAAGAATTGAAATTTCGTTTAGAACGAATTGAAAACTTGTTGTTTGAGTTTAATGAAGTTCAGTCTCAAATTGAAATGTTTTCGTCGGAGGAAGATGATAGTGAGGTGGATAATTTTGAAAGCGTTTTTTATAGCACTTTATCTTTAGCTCAGCATATACTGGACACGCGTCTTAAAGTTCATGAAGAAAAGGAAGGGAGCCTTCACTCTGCTCGCTCCTCATGTTCAAATACGTGTAGTCATCATCATCATAACTCAAATATCAAACTACCCACTATAAAACTACCTACCTATGACGGAAATTACTTGAAGTGGCTTGAATTTAGAGACACTTTTGATTCGTTAATTCACTCCAATGATTCCATATCGGACATAAATAAATTCCATTACTTGAGGTCATCATTGGAGGGAGGTGCGGCTTTAATAATCAAATCATTAGAGTTTAGCTCAAAAAATTATACTGTTGCGTGGGATTTAGTACGTGAACGATATGATAACAAAAAGGTTCTTATCAATAACCACTTAAAAGCGTTATTTGAAATAGAAGGCATCTCAAGTGAGTCTCACAAAGCAATACGGTTCATGATAGACTATGTGTCAAAAAACTTAAGAGCGCTTGATACTCTAGAGCAGCCCACGGACAAATGGGATGTTCTCATCATATACTTAGTGTCTACTAAATTAGATACAACTACCTTCACTAAATGGGAGGAACATAAAAATACGTTCAAGGACTTACCGACCTTATCCGATTTTATGCAGTTTTTGCGTAACCGTGCTGATATTCTTGAGACCATGGCGATCAGCAGAAGCGACAAACGTGATAGTAAACCTAATTTCTTTAAAAATAATCAGAAACCTGAACCTAATAAAAACAAGGAATACCCTCATAATAAAACATTAAAAAGTTTTGTTGCCTCTGCTAGCGCCAAACCGACATTTTCGTGTCCATTCTGTAATCAGCAGCATCGGATTATAGATTGTCCTTCCTTTAAGCAGCTGTCACCTGAAAAAAGATGCGATGAAATTTCTAAATTAAAACTTTGCTCCAGTTGTCTACGCAGGGGTCACGCAACATATGAATGTCGGATTTTGGGTACATGTAAGATCTGCAAAAACAAACATAATACATTATTGCATGTAGATAGTTACAAGCCTGAAACAAGTACTACCGTAAATCATTGTAGCTACGCACCTGTGTCCCTGCCGGCCTGTTCTTCGGGTGAAGTTGTCCTTGGCACCGCCATAATCAAAGTCATAAATCCTAAAAATAATAGTACTTACCTTGCACGTGCGTTCCTCGACGGGGGTAGTCAACCATGCTTCATCACGACAGACCTGAAAGAAAAACTCGGATACGTTAGTAATGGTACAAATACATCATGTGTATTCGGCTTAATGAAACAGCAAACTCCAATATATGATAGTTGCGAAGTGACGATACAATCATGTGTAAATGATTTCGGTACACGTCTTAAATGTCTAGTGGTTCCTGACATCACAGGGACACTCCCTAATTCCCCAATAAATGTATCAGAACTTAACTTACCTGATAACATTCAACTGGCGGATCCTAACTTCTTCCGCCCTTCCAAAATTGATATACTAATAGGTGCAGAGTTGTTCTATGATCTCTTGTGTTACAACAAAATAGAGCTAGGCCCAGAAAAGCCGCTGCTTGTCGAAACCAGGTTAGGTTGGATGGTGGCAGGTCGTCGTTATATTTCCGATCTGCAACCAAAGCGTCAAGAATATTGTAACTTCACCAAAGAAATCAGTGATCAACTGGCAAAGTTTTGGAGCCTTGAAGAAGTTCCAACCACAAAACCAACTTTGTCAGCTGATGACGAGTTCTGTGAACGCTACTTTACTGCAACTACGAAGCGCCTTGATGATGGTAGGTTTTCAGTTTTCATGCCCTTTAAAGAGACTCCAGAGGTAGCTCTTGGTGACTCTTACAGCATGGCTGAAAAGCGCTTCTACAGTCTTGAGAAAAAACTTAATAAAGATCCTCACTTTAAAAATGAGTATTGCAAATTTATTCGTGAATACGAGGAGCTAGGTCACTTAACTGAGATTAGCAGGCCTCAATTCGGGTACTTTATGCCCCATCATGCTGTGATTCGCGAACGCAGCGAAACTACGCGCTTGCGCGTTGTTTTTGACTCGTCAGCGAAATCATCCTCAAACAAGTCACTTAATAGCATTCAGCACGTTGGCCCCGTAGTCCAGGATGAGTTGTTTAACATACTCATTCGCTACCGCCAGCATAAGTACGTGTTGTCTGGAGACATTCAAAAAATGTATAGACAAATCATGATAGATGAGTCACAAAGACATCTCCAGCTTATTTTATGGAGAGAGCAGGATAACATGCCTCTTAAAACTCTGCAGCTGAACACAGTGACATACGGTACTGCATGTGCACCTTACTTAAGCACTCGGTGCCTGGTTCAGTTAGCAATGGAATGTTCTGATCCTGTCGTGTCTAAGGTAATAAAAAACGACTTTTACGTCGACGACCTCTTGACAGGTGCCGCGACGGTGGGCGAACTAGCTCACATCCTAAAGTCGGTTACCGAGGTCCTTAACTCTGCTGGTCTTCCTATACACAAATTTAAGACAAATTGTCCAGAAATATTTCAGGAAGCCACAGAATCCGACTCTCATAATTTGTCAAAAGAGTCAAGTGTACTGGGAGTACTGTGGGCACCTAGTACTGACACTCTCAGATTCGAAATAAACATAAACAAAGATGAACATAAAGTCACCAAACGCATAATTCTATCGAATACCTGTAAGATCTTCGATCCTTTAGGTTTGCTAAGCCCGTGCACAATAACACTTAAAATTCTGTTACAGAAGCTTTGGGAACTTAAATTAGAATGGGACGCAGAGGTGCCAAAGAGCATAAAAAAGACATGGGATAGGATCATTAAAAACTTAGACGTGTTGCTTGCACTTTCAATCCCCAGGTCTGTTCTGTGCGCTTGCCCTGTCTCCACAGATCTTCATTGTTTCGTGGATGCCTCACAAGACGCGTATGCTGCTTGTGTGTATTTACGCTCAACTGACGATGAAGGTAACGTAAGCATCCACCTATTATGCGCCAAAACGCGCGTTGTTCCCTTGAAACCTGTTACGATTCCCAGGCTCGCCGGATTCCCGGGTTCTTTTAGGAGCGCGGCTTGCAACAAAGGTTTGTGAAGCTTTGCGGTGCAAAGTTAACACTAGAACGTTTTGGTCTGACTCGACAATAACCATAGGATGGATTAAAACTCAGCCGAAACTCTTAAAGACTTTCGTTTGCAACAGAGTTAATGAAATCCATGAATTGACAGAACGCGAATCATGGAGACATGTACCGACTCACCTGAATCCAGCGGACATGGCTTCTCGAGGCGTTGAACCCAGCGCGCTTGTTGATTCTGCGCTGTGGTGGAACGGTCCTAAGTTTCTGTCAAAACCTGAATCTGAATGGCCTCAGCAGCTAACTGGGCATTCAGAAACTCAATTGCCTGAAATTAAAGTTCATCATGTCCGAAACGATAGTCCAAAATTCGTAAAATTTGAAAATTTCTCGAATCCTTTACGCCTTCAGCGAGCATTCGCATATGTATACAGGTTCATAAATAACTGCAGAAATCATAAGAACAAAACGGTGGGTTCTCTTAATGAAATTGAACTTCATCAATCTCTTACCTTCCTTCTTAAAACCGCTCAGCAGGAGTCCTTTGGATTTGAGATAAATGCACTTCAAGAACACAAGTCGCTTAAAAGGTCCAATGTTCTGCAATTATCTCCCTTTATTGATGAAAAGGGACTGCTGCGAGTAGGTGGTCGGTTAAAACACGCGAACCTTAATTACGATGCCAAGCACCCTATTCTATTGCGATCAAACCATCGTCTTACCAAAATCTTGATGTCAAGTGAGCACTTAAGGTTATTCCATGCTGGTCCTCAATTGCTTCTCAGCTCTTTCAGAGAAACATACTGGCCTATTGGCGGAAGAACACTAGCTAGAAGCATTGTGCATAAATGCGTCACTTGTGTCAGGATGAAAGGTAGGACGATGGAACCATTAATGGGTAATCTACCTACGACTAGGGTGTCTCAATCTTATCCTTTCCAGGTTACTGGAACCGATTTTGCTGGCCCTTTCATGATTGCCAGCAAAACAGGTCGCGGCAGTAGAACCACAAAATGCTATCTGTGCATCTTTATTTGTTTCTCTACTAAAGCTGTGCACCTTGAGACGGTCAGTGATCTCACAACCCAAGCTTTCATTTCTTGCTTTAAGAGATTTATCGCTAGAAGAGGTAAACCTGATTACATTTGCTGTGATAATGGCAAAAATTACGTCGGAGCAAACAATGAGTTAGGCAGAGTGTTGCAGTCAAACCTAAGTAGCATAACTGACTTTGCGACTAATAAGGGCATAAAGTTTGTTTTCAATCCCCCATACTCTCCAACTTTTGGCGGCCTCTGGGAGGCTGGCGTAAAGAGTGCCAAATTTCATCTTAAACGTATAGCAGGGAATGTTAGTCTTACATACGAGGGGTTAAGCACGCTTTTCACTCAAATTGAAGCGATCCTTAACTCCCGACCCCTAACTCCTTTATCACCTGACCCAAACGACCTTTCTCCTTTGACCCCAGGGCACTTCCTCATCGGGCGGCCGCTGACGTCACTACCAAGCCCGCAGAAGCCTGAAAACATGAAGATTCGCACAAGGTACCAGTTGGTCGAACAGCTCCGATGCAACTTCTGGGAGAGATGGAGAAAAGAACAAAATGGCGTACCCGGCAGATAAACCTTAAAAAAGGGGATCTGGTGGTCTTCAAAGAACCCAATTTACCACCACTTAAATGGAGACTCGGCCGAGTTCAGCAACTTTACCCCGGCGATGACGGAGTGGCCAGAGTCGCTGACTTTCTGACTTACCGAGGCGTTGAACGGCGAGGCGTCAACAAAGTCTGCCCTTTGCCAACCACAACGGAGGAGTCTGATGTCTTGGAAGAAGCTGCAAGTCCTTCCAAGGGCGGGGAGGATGTCCAGGACCAGTCCTACCGCGTAAGGCGACAGAGGGGAAAGAAGGCCGCGGGGGACGGCCCCGCGCCAGAGCCTATACAACCACCGAGACGAGCGCGCGCGCGCATCCCTAAAAATTAAAATAGAAAATAGTTCAGCATGTAACTTTCCAAGAAATAAATGTTAATAGCAAGAATCTGCAGTTTTCATCATCAACAGTGCCTAAAATTGTATTATTGTGTAATTAAGTTAGTCTTAGTATAGTTGTAGTTTTCGCTCTAATATTTGTTTCATGATGTGCATACATGCTTTGGATGGCATTCCCAACCAAAAACCTGCTCTAAAAAGAATTATTCCATGTAATAAATGTTATCTGTTTTGTGTGCCTAATAAATAAAATAAAATAAAATAAAAATAAAAATCCACAGGTTATGCAGACAACTCAGCGCGACACTCGAGCCGATACGGCCCCTAGTGGACGACACCGACGGGATACTGAAGTACGCGGCCAAGGACAGAGCGGATATACTCGCTCGCAGCCTTGAGCAGCAATTCAGGCCATTCCCCGACACCGACCCGCAACACACAGCGGACATCGTGCGGCACGTTCGAGACTACCTCAGCGTGCCCGTAGAGACCCACGATGATCCACTCTACTTTTTTCCTTCACAGGTCCAGGCGACAATCAGACGTCACTGCAAGCCGAGGAAGGCGCCGGGCCCCGACGAGATCCCAAACATGGCGCTCCGCCAACTGCCGCTAAACTCCTTAGCGGCAGTGGCGCGCCTGTTCAATGGGATCTTGCGGTCGGGGCACTTCCCCACCATCTGGAAGTCCGGACGGGTCATAGTCCTTCCCAAGCCCGGGAAGGACAGAAGAAAGCCGGAGAACTACCGGCCCATCACGTTGCTATGCAACCTATCAAAGGTGTTCGAGATGTTGTTGCTCCGGCACCTCTCGCCACACCTGACACCCAGGCCGGAGCAATTTGGTTTCAGGTCTCAACACTCCACCACGTTGCAGCTCACCCGTGTCCTACACCACATGGGCATGGCGCTCAACAAAAAGGAGTACACAGTCGCTGTCCTTCTAGACATGGAGAAAGCGTTCGATCGAGTTTGGCACGAAGGTCTAATATATAAACT
Organism: Cydia splendana; assembly: GCF_910591565.1. NCBI lineage: Eukaryota > Metazoa > Arthropoda > Insecta > Lepidoptera > Tortricidae > Cydia > Cydia splendana. The sequence goes on from NW_026946906.1 coordinate 108,448, forward strand.
TTCTCTGTCCACAGCCCCCCGCCGCATCGTGAGAGTCATCGCTTCATTCCTGGCAAACCGACGCTGCCACGTTCAAGTGGAAGGCGCACTGTCCCAGGAAAGCCTGATACAGGCAGGCGTCCCCCAGAGGAGCTGCCTGTCGCCCGCATGCTACGTGCGCTACACCGACGATATTCCATTCGTAGGACAAGCGCAACTAGCCCTATTCGCAGATGACGCCGCTTACTTTGCTTCCTCTTTCCAGATGCCGGACGCAGTCTCCAAGATCCAGCCGACGCTTGACGCCCTTCCTGACTGGCTCTCCAAATGGAGGCTATCAGTCAATGTGGGCAAGACGCAAGCGCTCATCACAGGGCAGCCAGGGCCCTGCCCCCACCTCCCTCTCTTCTAGGCCAGCCGCTCACATGGTCACCCACAGTGAAATACCTGGGGGTGACCATAGACAGGAGGCTCAACATGCAGAAATACGTCGCGGAGACGATCATAGGAGCGAAAACTGCTCGTATGAACCTCCGCCCGGTTTTCTGCAGTAAGCTCCCTGTACGGATCAACCTTGGTCTGTACAAAGCTTACGTCCGATCGCGACTAACTTACGCTTCACCAGCCTGGTATTCTTTCTGTTGCAGATCCAACAAGACGAACATGAGGCGTCAGGAGACCCTCTCGCTACGGAGCATCGTCGCAGCAACGCGGTTCGTCAGCAACTGTAACGTCTTACCCAGCCTAAGCTCTACTATAGAAGCTTTATAACAGAGACAGATAGCGTTTCGTTGTCGTAGCACTCGTAGCGCAAACGATTGGGTGCCTAGCTAAGATGCCAATTTTTGTTTTTAATTTAATAACCAAATCATTAGGTACAATTTAGCTGTTTTTAGCGCTTTCTGTCTCTATCACTCTTACATATTAGTGCAATAGAGAGACAGAGATAGCGTTTCGTTGTCGTAGCGCAAACGATTGGCATGTTGGCTACGCACCCAAGGTGCTAAGCAAAGATGACAATTTTTGTTTTTAATTTAATAACCAAATCTTTGGATACAATTTAGCTGTTCTGGGGGCCTAGCCATTATGCCAATAGTTTGCACTCCGACAACGAAGCGCTCTCTCTGTCTCTGTATCGCACTTATATATAAGATGCCAATTTTTGTTTTTAATTTAATAACCAAATCATTAGGTACAGTTTAGCTGTTTTTAGCGCTTTCTGTCTCTATCACTCTTACATATTAGTGCAATAGAGAGACAGAGATAGCGTTTCGTTGTCGTAGCGCAAACGATTGGCATGTTGGCTACGCACCCAAAGTGCTAAGCAATAATGATAATTTTTGTTTTTAATTTCATAACCAAATCATTAAGTAAATTTAGCTTTTCTGGGGGCCTAGCCAAGATGCCAATCGCTTGTGCTCCGACAACGAAGCACTTTCTGTCTCTATCTCTCTTACATATTAGTGCGATAGAGGGACAGAGATACCGTTTCGTTCTCGTAGCGCAAACGATTGGCATATTGGCTACGCACCCAAGGTGCCTAGCCAAGATGTCAATTTTTGTTTTTAATTTAATAACCAAATCTTTGGGTACAATTTAGCTGTTCAGGGGGCCTAGCCAATATGCCAATCGCTTGCGCTCCGCCAACGAAGCGCTTTCTGTCTCTATCACTCTTACATATTAGTGCCATAGAGAGACATATAGCGTTTTGTTGTCGTGGCGCAACCGTTTGGCATGTTGGCTACGCTTCCATGTGCCTTGCCAAGATGCCAATTTTTGTTTTTAATTTAATAACCAAATTAGGTAAATTTAGCTGTTCTGGGGGCCTAGCCAACATGCCAATCGCTTGCGCTCCAACAACGAAGCGCTTTCTGTCTCTATCACGGCGGCAATGGCTAGGCCCCCAGAACAGCTAAATTGTATCCAAAGATTAATATTAAATTAAAAACAAAAATTGTCATCTTGGCTAGGCACTTTGAGTTCGTAGCCAGTATGCCAATCGTTTGCGCTACGACAACTAAACGCTATCTCTGTCTCTCTATCGCACTAATATGTAGGAGTGATAGACAGAAAGCGCTTCGTTGTTGGAGCGCAAGCGATTAGCATGTTGACTAGGCCCCCAGAACGGTTAAGTTTACCTGATGATTTGATTATTAAATTAAAAACAAAAATTGTCATCTTGGCTAGGCATCTTGGATGCATAGCCAACATACCAATCTTTTGCGCTACGACAACGAAACGCTATCTCTGTCTCTCTATCGCACTAATATGTAAGAGTGATAGAGACAGAAAGCGTTTCGTTGTTGGAGCGCAAGCGATTGGCATGTTGGTTAGGCCCCCAGAACAGCTATACCTAATGTATGGTTATTAAAATAAAAACAAAAAATTGGCATCTTGGCTAGGCACATTGGGAGCGTAGCCAACATGCCAAACGTTTGCGCTACGACAACAAATGCTATCTTTGTCGCTCTATTGCACTAATATGTAAGAGTGATAGAGACAGAAAGCGCTTCGTTGTTGGAGCGCAAGCGATTGGCATGTTGGCTAGGTCTCCAGAACAGCTAAATTTACCTAATGATTTGGTTATTAAATTAAAAACAAAAATTGTCATCTTGGCTAGGTTCCTTGGGTTCGTAGCCAATATGTCAATCGTTTGCGCTACGACATCAAAACTCTATCTCTGTCTCTCTATCGCACTAATATGTAAGAGTGATAGAAACAGAAAGCGCTTTGTTGTTGGAGCGCAAGCGATTGGCATGTTGACTAGGCCCCCAGAACGGTTAAATTTACCTGATGATTTGATTATTAAATTAAAAACAAAAAATTGGCATCTTGGCTAGGCACCTTGAGTGCGGAGCCAACATGCCAATGGGTTGCGCTACTTCAACGAAACGCTACCTCCGTCTCTCTATCGCACTAATATGTAAGAGTGATAGAGACAAAGCGCTTCGTTGTCGGAGCGCAAACGATTGGCATCTTGACTAGGCCCCTAGACCAGTTAAATTGAACCTAATGATTTGATTAGTAAATTAAAAATAATACGGTTACTGAAACTATGCGTTATGCGACAGTCAATTTGTAAGATTTTATTCCATAAAATAGGTATAAATTAGACAAGACACTAACTACTATTACATCTACCTAACTATACGTAATTAGTACCTATACGGTACCCGAACTACATTTTTATTCGTGGAATATTATTTCAATTAAAAATCATGATTATATTTATTTGATTAAGAATAAGTTATTCTCATTCAATTTTTTCTCATACGAATTATTCCCGACCAAAATTATTTGAATATTTTTGACGGGAATAAAATCGAGATGATTTTATTCCTACGAATTCTTATTCAAATAATGATTTTATTCTTGAATGCCCAACACTGCTCCGCAGGCGCAGCCGGAAGGCGGAAGAGGCCACTCACACCCCCTCAAAAGGGTGTCGAAGGAAACCCACACTATATCAACGCCCCCGCCCTGGGTGCTTGTCACTCATCAATCAGCATCACTAGAGGCAACAGCCTCCCAACAATCTCCAAGTATTCTTTTAAACTAAATAATGTGTTCTTATTAACCTGACACAATACCCGGTAATGGTGGTAAACGACGGTAACCTGCAGCAGTAGCTCCGGCCAGCGCGTCCAGTCAACGCGTGCGGTTCTTCTCTTCGGAAATCACCGAGTAATGCAGTCTAAGCTCGAGAATTTCTCTATCGCAATCTAATGTATTTCGCACTTCGCACACGTAGTTGTAGTTGATGAACGGTGCAACTAGCACCGGGTATATTAGCAAGTTTCATTGCTCGTACAATATTCGAGCCGAAATCGCGAATAAAGCAATGAATGTTCTCATACGTAATCTTCCACTCAGATAACATGTCGTTAATTTTCTTTTCTATCTCTTCTCCTGTATGTGTTCCTTTGAATGTATGGCATTTTAAGATAACTTTAAGTCTGTCAAAGTCCTTGTTTATTGCATGGGCAGTTATGCTTAATAAAGACACATTCGAACTTGGATCTCTCCAAATATCTGTATAAATGAGATTTTCTCAAATTGGGTTAGCAAATCATTAATTTTTTTTGCTAACCGTTCGTATAGCTCACCACAAATATAATCCGTAAAAAACTGTCTACCCCTTAATTGGTAATTTGGCACTACGAACTGCATGAGCCGTCTAAACACGACGCCCGCCACGAAATTAAAGGGAAGGTCTTGCAAGGCAATAATTCAGATACCTATCAATCTATCTATTTCCGTAGATTTTGGATTGGAATTGCACCACTTTTGATTTTTTAGCAAAGTCTCTTTAAGGGTCATTTGTTTTTTCGCCTCTTGAAGCGGCGTGTCTTTGGATGTCGAAGGCTGTGTATTTATCTTTTCAACTTCTGATTGGTTAAATTGATCATATTCTGCAACATGCATACACTTCAAATGACTTTTTAACGAATTTAACGATGTAGTCGTTTTCCCCTTTCTAGAATAAACCTTCAGACAAAGTTTACACTTAGCCGTGTCCCCACTAACTTCATCAAAATAGTTCCAAATCGAACTTGATTTCGGCTTCATTGTGCGTTTTTTTACACACTAACATTCACCACACGCAGTCAGTAGTCAGTACACAACAGAACACATACGATTTTAATTTTAATAACACGAATAAAACAAACAACAAATTAGCGTAGCACGTGGCAAGCGGGGCGATGAGCGAATGACTGGTATGAACCTGTTTGTTTTTGATGTACGCCGCCGCCGCGCGAAGCATTGACATCCGTTATAACTTCCGTTTCAAACATAACGGAACCGGAACAGAAACGGATGTGTAATACCAAACGAAAGTTCCGCCTTAACGGAAACGGAACCGGAGCTCCGTAACATCCCTGCTATAAACATACATATATATAAACCTATATACTTAGACATATACTTACATAAAATACACATATACATATATGTCGGGGCTTAATGTAGGTTTAGGTATTCAGGAATGGCTAGATGCACTAGGTGGTACATCCGTAGGGCGTAGATATTTAACGCGAGTACAAGTACGCGAGGCGTAATGCAGTCTCTATTGCTACTGTCCGACCAGATTGAGATTCAATCCCAGAGTGACGCCAGCCTGCAGCCTGGCGATCCCACTTACTCTAGTCCACAAAAACCATAAGCTAATTAATTATCAAACAGAGCAATTTCCGAGAACACATTCAGATGTTACAAAAACCCCTGACGCCTCTAAGACGCTCCCATAGCCTCTTGAACAGACATCTTTATTACCCACGTCGCTTACAAGTGTTTTTGATAAATCGTAAGTATGTCATGTAAGCGCCCATTATTTTCAATTTACCAATTACATCACCTGAGCGTCGACACGGCGATCCTGACTGTCACACGTCCTCGTGTGCAATAAGACATTTAATAGTCATTATAACAACTCAGCAAATTTTAATTCAACTTTACCGTTCGGCTATTCTGCCACTAATATCACTACAGATCACTAAGATCCATTCGGCTATTAACATCACTACAGATCACTAAGATCCATTCGGCTATTAATATCACTACAGATCACTAAGATCCATTCGGCTATTAACATCACTACAGGTCACTAAGATACATTAGGCAATTAATATCGCTACAGATCAGACCTAACTTTCGACGAACGATCGGCGAAGATTCGACCTAACTAACGAAGGTTATTCTGCCACGAATATCGTTAAGAGTACAAACATAAATAATCAATAAAATGCTCGAATCGAATGAACTCTTTTACAAATACAAGCAACAAAGAATAGTTTGAGTACCTATATTTTCTTATAAGAACATCATCAATATCATTTAAATTACGTTGATCAAAACAACACCTCGTTGTTACAACATTTATGTGACTTCTCAAATCTCAAATCTCAAAGCACTATGGCCCGCACCACATCCGGGCACCACCACTGCAAGTCTACAGGCGATAAGGCTTGCGCTAAATGTCACTGTCTCTCATAGTAATTGTCACACGGCACGCCTGCCGTAACCACATGGTCCACCGACCACGTTCGTCACAAAGCTGTCATGTCTCAACCGTTTCAATACCTGTGGCACCACGGCCACAACATATGTGACACACCTTGTCACGTCACAACACGTGTGGTACACCGACCACGTCCATCACAAGTCACAAAGATGTCATGTCTCAACTATCACATATCAACTCTCAACAGTCTTAATACCTGTAGCACACCGGCCACAACACATGCGACATACCTTGTCACATCTCAAAACCTGTGGCACGCCGGCCACAACACGCGTGACTCACATTGTCACATCACAACACATATGGTCCACTGACCACAGCAGCACTCAGGCCACTTCCAAAGTGATACACCGATCACTCCAACGGTTCCACACAGGAACCCAAACCATGCCACACAAGGCATCAACACCACCACGGGTGTCATCATCATCCCTAACACTATGTATCATCACCTGTGGTCGCCGCGCAGCCTCCTTTACCAAACACATTTTCACTAAATATGCGTGAGAATATATCTGATTCGGGTATGTGACCTACGATCGACCGACAAGCTAAACACAAAGTGATGCACCTACATAAGTCACTAAAGTCATCAATACTCAAATTACTCTTAGTTGTCACTTTCTAAAATAACTTTGCATTGAAGTCACATAAACCAACTGAATTTCAGTTCCAATATTCAGCCATCCAAATTATTCAAAGAATATACATTCTTATGCGTCGACAACGGCTATAACTGACTATTCTTTGTTACTTGGTCTCAGCAAAAAAAAATACAGAGCATTTACTAGCAGCTCAAACCAGGAATCGAACCTGTAATATTAACTTTAGATTAGCATTTTCAATGTCTCGAAAACTTTATTTCCGTACCATTAAAAATGTAACCAGAAAACGTAAAAGGTTCATTCTCTCAAAAAAATTAACAGCTATTCATATTATTGGAAAGTGCTGATTTAAAAGTTTTTAGAACCTAAATAAAGAAATATCACGGCATTTCATTCGTTGTTAAATTCACAAAGTTTTTTTTTTAATAGTTAGGTATTGATTAAATGTACCTATCACTTATAATGTTTTTAACATTTTTATACTAACAACGTTATCAAACAACGTCAATTGGTGTCATCTTGACGACCAAAAAAAACTCGACCCAAATCATTGGGTACTTTAAAAGACAAACAACACTTGTACAAGTTGTGCAACATTCGGCCATAAACAAAAAAAAACAGCAGGTAGGTGCCCATTACCCATTATAGCAACACTCCGAAGTTCTACACTGTATTTCACTGATTCATCGCCAAAATACTTTAGACTCTATTTTAATCGATAATAAGACTTCTATTCTTCACAGAAATGGGCGTACATCTTACATCTCGTAATTTATCGGTTGTAATACTTTGACTATATGTCGATAAGTAATGTGTTACACATATCTAGACCAAAATAATCAGATTAAAAGCTTTAATCTTAATTTAGGTACATGAGCATCTTTAATTGAAAACCAGGTGACTAAGTAAAAGATTTTTTTTGTTGAACTCTCCAGTCGCCATAAAAACAATTACCTTACAAAAGGTTACTAATCGAATAACTTCAATCCATCCATTGATTTTTCAAGCCCTCATTGCTCTTGCATCATGTTCATTGATCTTTGCATTCATTCTAATTTAACGTATTATTCGAGTTTATCAAAACCAAAATACCAGTCAGATACTTAAGAACGGACAAAACTCTTTTTATCGATAACTATGCAAGCTAAAGTCCATAAAATGATGGATGGGTGGACAATCAACTGTTCAGTCGAAACATTCAAATCAAATCAAAATTAAAGTAGGTAACCTCAGTTCCTTTAAAAATAAATTTTCAACCAATATCCGTTAATTTAAACAACATAACTAAATAATTCTTTAGTTTGCTACGAAATGTCTCTTTACAACGTAGTAACTAGGTACGTATTACTCGCTTAAAATGAAGCATTGAAAATTATTGCATTAATTAACGGATTAAATGAGAAACTAACTTCAATGTTTGTTTTAGTTTTAAAGTAGGTATACTAAAAAACAGATTCCATAACAGGCTATAAATAGCGACAATTTCGTAATCTGAAAATACTCGCTTTTAAATACCTCATTCAGAACTCTAGTCTAGAAATAGACAAAATATTAGTAAGTAATCAGGAATTTCATATTATCTCGATAGTGTTAGCCCAGCTACGAGTTTATAATAAAAACAAAAAAAAATGCTTCATCGTTCACTACAAAAAAATGGTACAGGATCGAGGACAAATAGAAACCGGTAGGTACGTAACAACAGGCGGACTCATCGCCAAACGCCGATCTCCTCCAGGCAAAGGCAGGGATTCAGACATGAAAGGGAAATGGCGAACGAAGATAATTACTCTTCGATCGTTATCTTAAATCTCTATCGCAAATGATTTCAACTCGTATCTTTTTTCCATTAATTACCATATAAAAACATCGACTTATGGTCTTGGAAAATTATTACAAATTCTCCAAACAGGCTACATACTATATCACCGTCGGACAAATGCCACAATGTTTTTTAAGTAGAGATAAAGGACTCGATTCAATTTCATAATCAATACTCAAGAATAACATTTCCGCTTATACGTAAAACGTAACAATCCACTTTTAAGGATCAACCCCATGCAGGCAAATTAACGACATGAATGATAAATCATCAAGGTAACAATCATAAATCATAATGGAACGAACTGACCCGATTTGATGTCCAGGACACTCCAAACAGGATTTACAGGAAACCACCAGTTTTACCTTACGTCTTTGCACGAATTGAAATATTCACTCTTGAGTTCATAATTCCACGATATCACAAATCACAACATTCACAATGCATCGAATTTTCTTTAGGTACAGTACCCCGCAGTACTTTCGCGTTACGATCCCTCGATCTGATGTCGGGGCTTAATGTAGGTTTAGGTATTCAGGAATGGCTAGATGCACTAGGTGGTACATCCGTAGGGCGTAGATATTTAACGCGAGTACAAGTACGCGAGGCGTAATGCAGTCTCTATTGCTACTGTCCGACCAGATTGAGATTCAATCCCAGAGTGACGCCAGCCTGCAGCCTGGCGATCCCACTTATTCTAGTCCACAAAAACCATAAGCTAATTAATTATCAAACAGAGCAATTTCCGAGAACACATTCAGACGTTACAAAAACCCCTGACGCCTCTAATACGCTCCCATAGCCTCTTGAACAGACATCTTTATTACCCACGTCGCTTACAAGTGTTTTTGATAAATCGTAAGTATGTCATGTAAGCGCCCATTATTTTCAATTTACCAATTACATCACCTGAGCGTCGACATATATGTATACATAAACATATAATCTATATATAAATGTATATATATACAATAAAGTATTCAGATCTAACTACATCAGGAGTCTAATAAGGACAACTTTTTCAACTTCTCCTTGAGTGAGGCAACAGATTGATATTTCCTTACGTCCACTGGTAGATCGTTCCACAGCTTAACTGAGTAGGCAGTGAAAGACCTACAGTACGCACGCGACTTTTTCGGCGGAATGGCTAAAGTCAGATTGGCAATAGATCGCAGACGGTGACCGCAAACAGTAGCCAGAAATCTAATTCTTTCTGATAGATACGTAGGGGATGCGGGATTAAATAACACGTTAAAGAGTAATGACAGAACATGCACATCCCTACGATCGGCAGCCAGCCAAGCTGCGAGCGGAAGGCAGACACGCGATCGTACTTACGTAACCCAAATATATATATCTAATGCAGACATTTTGCAAGCGCTCTAGCCTGTCAAGCAGTTCCTCCCTTAGGTCCACAAAAGCAATGTCCCCATAATCGAGGAGTGGCAGTAAGAGAGAGCGAGCAAGACAGATTTTAGTAGAAAGAGGAAGAAAGTTTTGCAGTTGCCTCAAAGAGTGCAGCGAAGCAAATAGCTTCCTACTGACCTCCGATATATGCGGCGTCCATTGAGAGTGTCTGGTCTAGGATGACACCCAAGTTCTTGACAGTAGAGGAAAGTGGAATCAAAGTCCCGTCATAGATAACATCGGGTAACACCATATCCGCTAGTTTGGAGACAAAATGAGGACTGCCAATTACAATTGCTTGCGATTTTTTAGCGTTCACTTGTAACCCGAAATTCAAAACCCAGTTGCAAATAGCTCTTAGGTCGCAATTAATCTTACTGAAAAGAGAAGGAAGTTCGTCAATGTTAGCCGCCACGTAAATCTGCAAATCGTCTGCGTACAGATGGTAATTAGACCTTAAAGATTCAAATAGTGAATAGAATCAGGCGTTACTTTGCGGAAATCCATATTAAGAGCCAACAGGAGTGGTCATTTCTCCATACAAACGTAGTCCTCGTTTTCCTCCGTGGTTTTTGAAGCTAGAGCAATGATTTTTTCAACACAGATTAATATTGTCAATATCTGTGTCGGACCGTTTTGCTTTTTTTGATATTCTTGTTTTTTAAGGCGCTAGAGCCCTTCAAAAACGGCCAAAATGGCCTAATAGACTATGCCGCAATGAGAGGCGTGGTATTCAAAACTGATATCAATTAGCCAAAAAAGCAAAACGGTCCGACACAGATAATTTCATAATCATTTAGATTTCCAAATTTGGTTACGATTGGTTAAGTTTTGGGGGAGGAAAAAGAGGACTACGAAACCTCGATTTTTGTCATTTTTACGCAGGATTTTTCGCCTCAGCTGCAGTTGTCCCTATCGCACTAATTTTAGGGGCGGAGTCAAGTTTCTAAATACGTACACAGCCAGAAAAGTGATGGGCAATAGTCGACATTTAATGTCGATAATCTAGTGATGTAAGAAGTTATCGATAAACCGTCTTGTGTGAAAATATCTAGATCCTAAGATACAAGGGGTTTTGGGTTGAGAGTAGGGAACACATTTTTGTAGTTATGATAAGTATACAATCTATTATGAACTTTTTGATTCTAATATTTCAAATTAGAAATCAAAATCAAAAATATTTTATTGCATGGTTAAAATGGGTTAACAAAATTTTTAGGTACCTACAGGCACGCTTCGTAATTGTCGAGCAATTTAGGGTCCTAGCTGAATTGGTTGTTCCATACTTACTCGTGCTCTATGGAATGTCCAATTTAGCTAGAACCCTAAATGGCTCAACAATCACGGAGCATGACAGTACAAATGATTCATGTTCTGTATATCCTGCCCTACAATGGCGTTAATATTTGGTTGTCATGTCTATACTTCGTTTTTAAGCATTATTGAAAAAAAATATAGTAAATACTAATATTAACCACTAAGTACATAACTATTACAAAAAAAGCTAAATAATTATACGATTGCATGCTTAAAAAAGACACGTCACCTTCACTCTAATGCTAAACAAACGAAGAATAAGAACTAACAGCGATAAGACCGCCTGTTGCTACCTTTATCTACATTGTAAATCGGTTTTAGGGTTCCGTACCCAAAGGGTAAAACACGGGACCCTATTACTAAGATTCCGCTGTCCGTCCGTCCGTCTGTCACCAGGCTGTATCTCACGAACCGTGATAGCTAGACAGTTGAAATTTTCACAGATGATTTATTTCTGTTGCCGCTATAACAACAAATACTAAAAACAGGATAAAATAAAAATTTTAGTGGGGCCTCCCATACAACAAACGTGATTTTTGACCGAAGTTAAGCAACGTCGGGCGGGGTCAGTACTTGGATGGGTGACCGTTTTTATAAATAATGGTACGGAACCCTTCGTGTGCGAGTCCGACTTGCACTTCGCCGGTTTTTTTTAAATTTGTTTTTATGTTTGTGGTGTAATAAAGAATATTTTAGAGTCAGACCAAGAAAAGTCTACAGCAGTTTTGATAGCACACGCAGTGCAAGTGTTATTTATATGTCATAATTTCATAGAAGCGACGTTTGAAATAATACTTGCACTGCGTGTTCTATCAAAATCGCTATAGATTTTTCTTGGCCTAACTCTACTTTAAATTACAAAGTAAGGCCTAAATTATAAAATAAGGCCCATCAATGTTTTTTTTTGTGTTTATTAAACTTGATATTTTGTCTATAGTATTAGCGGACATGGCCTCAAAATTTAAACCCGCTTAAGAATCGGGCCTTATTTCGTGCATTATATACAATACTACCCATTTTTGTGTAGTCATTATTTATACTATAGAAGCATTGTTTGAGTAGCCAATTATTTAAACAGTATTTTTTTAAAGGGCAACGGTGGCAATATTTTAAGGTCTGGATAATAAGATACAGATCTTAATAAGGATATCAATGTAAGTGAATGTTACCATGACTACCAAACAAACAAATGTGATAGAATTTGCCAGCTGGCATTGTAACATTCAGACAGTTACCTATGTACCTAATCTGAAATATGAATAAATTAGTAATATTTTAAACAGGAAAGTAAACCGAATTTTGGCCTTTTGCTGGACACAATCACAATAGTAATTTGTTTTACAAGAGGGCAAAGTTTATCGCCACCGGTTGATGCATTTGCAGCACCAATGGTAGAAAATGCAAGCTCATCATCAACTGCATAATCGACGTTTGATATGACTATTGAATCCGAGCTTTTTGATCATGAATCAAAGGGAAAAACAACATTTTAGAAGGTCGCAGAATAGTGGATTTAAAATATTTATTTTCTGTGATCTCAAATATCAGGCACGATCATACAAAGTGTATATTTGCTGATCTTGCCTTTGTCATTGAAAGACGTAAGGGTTTACACAGAGAATATATATTTAAGTGTAATATGTGCAAAAAAAAGGAAACGATACACTCTGAAGACCCAAAAAGAAAATGTTAGTAAATACTGCTCCTCCCCATGGTTACTTGGTTCCTTATTCAACCTACCTGAAATTAAACGAGTAGGTTAGTAAATTATATCATTTTACATTATAAAGTTAAATGTTTAGGTATCTCAATCACTTACTCACTGGTGGACATGGACGCAAAATTTTTGCCCATCTAATAATAATAATAATATTCTTTATTGTGCACAATGAAAACATTATTAAATACAGCAAATTAACATTAATAAAAAACTAAGCAACAACAGGCGGTCTTATCGCTAAAGAGCGATCTCTTCCAGACAACCTTCAGGTAGTAGAAATTATCGAAGGGAAGAAATAAGTATAAGGGTAGCAAAAATAAATGAAGTGCAAGATCAGGAAAAAAAAAAAAACAGCACAACTAAATATATAACAATATGAATACATACATTAAAGAGATATATAAATAAATAAATATATAAATACATATATACATACATATATCACACAACACAGAATCAGACAGACAGACAGAATCTAATTATTAGCGAGTTTGAGGAAGTGACAGATAGTGAATTTTGAGTTGAGCCTTAAAAATGGGAAGCGATTTAGCATGTCTTAGCTCAGACGGCAGAGCATTCCACAACCGAATCGCTTGGAAGGTAAAAGAACCGTTATAGAATTTAGAAGAAGAAGAAATTTGGGCAAGCAGATAGTTCTGGGAGCATCTTAAAGAAGAGAGGTATTTGAAACGCTCCTTCAGGTAGATAGGGGTAGAGGGGTTGAAGAGAATACCGTACAGGTGAGCAAGAATGTGAGAATTGCGTCGCAAACGTATGGGGAGCCACTTGAGCTCCGAACGGTAATACGAGACGTGGTCATATTTTCGCAAGCCATAAATGAACCGGATGCATAGATTTTGAAGACGTTCGAGTTTATTTAGTTGCTCTACAGAAAGATCGGGATGGCTGATGTCCGCATAATCTAAAATGGGGAGAAGCAGAGCATGAGCAAGCGCAATTTTGGTAGCGAGCGGTAGAAAGTTACGAAGCCGCCGTAGGGATCCTACAGCAGCAAACATTTTCCTACTAACCTCATTGATCTGGGGAATCCAAGATAGAGTACGGTCCATAATTATGCCTAAATTTTTAACTTGAAACGAATAAGGAATCTGTGTGCCGTTAAATAAAATCGTAGGTAAATTAGAAAAATCTATTCGGCAGATTAATTTTGAACTACCTATAATTATTGCTTGCGTTTTAGATGGATTGACAATGAGACCATAGCGATGACTCCAGTCTAAAATGTTTTCTAAATCAATATTTGTAGTACTAATAACGGATGGAAGATCGTCAAGCACACCCTGAGAATAAATTTGTAAATCATCAGCATACAAGTGATAAGAAGAGACGATGTTACTGGTGATGGAATTAATAAATATCGAGAAGAGTAGTGGGGATAGAACGCCACCCTGCGGAACGCCGGCCAGAGTGTTGGACCAAGAGGAATGAGAACCTTCTACTTTAATTCTCTGCCGACGACCGACAAGGTAACTTCTAAACCATTGAATAACTGGAGGTGATATATTAAGGGAACGTAATACTGAAATGAGAATGTCAAAATCGACGGTATTAAACGCGTTACTAAAATCCAACAACGTTAATACCGTCACCATCCTTTTATCCATTCCCTCTCTAATGTCATCAGTGATTTTAATAAGCGATGTGACCGTGCTATGACCGGAACGGAAACCGGATTGGAAAGGGTTCATGAGGCTATATCTATTTAAATAAGAAGTTAGTTGTTGATGGACTAAGCGCTCAAGAACCTTGGAAAGAAAAGGAAGAATGGATATGGGACGGTAGTCAGAAAAGGAAGAAGGTTTAGACTTTTTAGGTAAAGGGATTATGTGAGCTTCTTTCCAAAGCGTTGGGAAAATACTAGAAGAAATAGAACTATTAAGGATGTGGGTAATGATAGGAACAAGGAGATCAAGGAGTGGGAGGATCATATTACGGCTCACATTGTCTACTCCAACAGCATTGGAGGATACTGATAGTATGTTCTTCTTAACATCACATTCGGAAAATTTTGAGAAAGTAAATTGAGAGGAGACAGAAGTTGTGAAATTAGACAGATCGTTGAGAGTCTGAGTCTTGACCGGTCCACTGAAAGTAGCAGAAGCGGAGAAATGCTGGTTGAGCAAATCAAGATCTACATCCTTATTCACAGGGGATTGCTGAGATTTACCTACTCCTAATGTTTTAAGGAATTTCCAGGTCTTAGTAGGATCGCCATTTTCAATGGAACCGTGGATGTGACGTCTCTGGGCATCACGGCAGACAGTGCTGCATCTGTTACGCAACGTATGGTATTTTTCCTTATTTCTGTCAGATGGATTAATCCTGTATTTTGCTTTAGCTACGTTTTTCTTAGCAATCAAAGATCGTATGTTATCGGACAGCCATGGAGCCGGAAGATGCTTAATTTTAACGGGACGGATTGGGGCATGGGTATCATAAAGCTGTGATAGAAGAGAGTTAAATAAGAGAAGTTTGTCATTGACATCACTAGCCTTAGAAATCACGCTCCAATCAATCTGAAGAGCATCATCGCACAAGTGCTCAACGCTCATTCTACCAAAACTACGCTGTAATAGGATTCTGGGTTTAGATTTAGGCGGTCGAATTTTATAAGATAAGAGAAGCAAATCGTGGTAAGAGAATTCTACTGCCGGGTATTGCTCGTATTTAGCAACATGACTTGAAGAGGAAACAAGAGTCAGATCCAGTAAAGATGGAGAACAATTGGGAAAGTGGTGAGTAGGACCAGAAGGGAGTATGGCTAAGTCGCAAGCGCTAGCTAAGGAATTTAATGATTTGGATCGGAAATCATTTTTTAATAAACATGTATTGAAATCACCCATAATAATCTGATGATTGAATGAAGGCTTAAGGTCTTCGAGGAGTTTTTCAAGTGAAGAAAAGTAACTTATGTGCATAGAAGGAGAATAAAAAACACCAAGAAGAACCTTTGAATGGGATAAGCAAATGTCAAGAAATAGATACTCTGCTTCGTTGGAACAAGTGGGTGACATACTAATAATAGAAAAAGGAATGTGAGATCGAATATAGATGGCAACCCCACCACCGCCTCTACCGGAGCGGTCATTCCGCACCAACTGGAATCCAGGCAGGGAGTATGAGGTGGACGGCAAGCAAGGTTTGAGCCAGGATTCAGAAACAAGAATGGCATGTATGTTATTTAAATCAAAGGTTAATAGAAGGTCATTATAGTGGGCGGGAATACTCTGGGCGTTGATATGTACAATATTAAAATTTTTAGGCACGTCGACTAGTTGTCCGTTAAGTATGTCATGAAGGGAGGGCGGAAGGCTGTGGAAGCTGTCGTCATCTCCGCCGGACGATAAAGAAGTAAACTCATCACCACTATCACTGTCGCAAGCTAAACTATGTTGTGTCATAAAAAATAAATGATATAGGTATAAATATTATATATATATATATATAAAATAATGTGTATGATTAAAAAATAAAATGATTAAAATATACGACTAAATTTCATTCTACTACCCGCCAGCAGTACTGCAATTAAAACGTTTCAACTGAAAAAATAAACATACAGAAAAAAAAACGATCCAAAAAAACGTTATTAGTAACGTAACGTTACTTTAAACCCTGGCAACAATATAAAAATTAAAAAGAAATGTCAGTACTGTCACTGTCAAGTGTCAGATATAAGCCACAACATACCTTAATTTAATCCCATCTAAAGTCCATTCCAATAGAACTTGCAAAGTATGTAAACAAACCGCCATATTGAAATTGTCTCTGAATGATGAATTTGCTAGTGATGGGCAAGAGTCTTACTTGGTCCTTTACTTAAGGCCGTAACACACTATTGCACTGCATCACGAACTTGGTGCGTCGCATCCATAAGTGAGAGCGAGAAACAGATATCTCTTTCTCGCTCTATAGTTCGTTTTTTTGCATTAAAAAGAACTTGAAAGAAGGTAAGCGATCTTGACATGTCTTTTAATTGAAAAACGCTTATTAAAAATCAGTAACTATTACTTATGAAAGCAGAAGAATATAAATGATCGTGTTGGATTCATTATTGTTACATATTTGCCGTAACTTATTTTTTGAATGTGTTTTTCAATCAAAAACAAAGACATAAAGATTGTTTACCTTATTTTTAATGCTAAAAACGAACTATATATCACTTATGGGTGCGACGCACCAAGGTCGTGGTGCGGTGCGATAGTGTGTTACCATTTTTAGGGTTCCGTACCCAAAGGGTAAAACGGGACCCTATTACTAAGACTTCGCTGTCCGTCCGTCTGTCTGTCACCAGGCTGTATCTCACGAACCGTGATAGCTAGACAGTTGAAATTTTCACAGATGATGTATTTCTGTTGCCGCTATAACAACAAATAGTAAAAACAGAATAAAATAAAGATTTAAGTGGGGCTCCCATACAGCAAACGTGATTTTTGACCAAAGTTAAGCAACGTCGGGCGTGGTCAGTACTTGGATGGGTGACCGTTTTCTTTTTGCATTTTTTTCCGTTTTTTTTTTTTGCTTTATGGTACGGAACCCTTCGTGCGCGAGTCCGACTCGCACTTGCCCAGTTTTTATGTCAAACCATATCGAATAATAATCTTCGTTGATTGCTGCCGTCACTTTTTCAACAGTGGGCAATTCACCATCAAAATAAAATTGATGTACTTTTCTCCTAATAGCCGTCAACGTAAAATTATCAAATTTGCTAAGTTTAGCGCGGTTTGGTGGCCTGCTGGCTGCGGGTTGTTTAACCGTCCCAGTTTTTTCATAAAACTTAATCACGTTATCAATTGTATGGCTAGAAACTCCCATTATTTCTGAAACAATCGGTAGCACGTCTTTTTTATGGGGATAGGATGGCAATGTCTTTTCTACGTACTTGTACACATTAATAGCAATTTGTTTTTCATTTTCCGTCATTTGAACTGGAGTGTGTTTCGCTCTCTTTCGTGGTTGCAAGTCCGAAGTTTGAGATGTTCCTGGCTGATCACTCATTTTTTCGTTGCCGGCAATAATAAGCAATATCAGAATCCGTGTAAGGTAGCAATAAGTCGTCGTTCCAAAGTCAAATAATATCCAGATCACAATGCAAAACAAAATCCGTAAATCAGGCCAAGTCGTTAGAAAATTCAATAACAAAGAAGTAAGATACGCGCATGGTATAATAATATACTCCGCCTGGTACTCCATTCCCGTCTTTTCTAGGTCACCTAACTGACACGGGCTTACGTCATCATGCGACAGCGCTATATGATAATATGCGATAGCGCTATATATAGCGGCCATGTTGTTGTGACGTAGGCCCGTGTCACTCTGGGAATGGAAGACCATGTTTTATTAGACTATGGATACGCGTACATGCCAAGAAAAACAGTGAACGAGTAAAATAATATTGAAACCGTCAATCATTCAACAGTCATTATTTTGTCAAATGTAGGGTAGATTTTTATTTATGAACAGTCCAAAACAACCAGTTATAATTTTCCGTAGTTTAAAAATAATGTTTAAAAATGGTGCGAAAGAATGGAAAAGGTTATTTAAAAAAAAGGAATTAAAACGATTAATCTGAGTTTACATATTTATTGAAATTTAAAATTGTCAAACTACCGCGTAGTATATATAACCGCGTTGGCAGGTACAGACCGTGAGTCGCGTAGTGTGTAGCGGCTTTACGAGTATATCACCAACTTTAGTCACAACACTACCCATCATAGACAATTGTAGAATGTAAAAGAAACAAAAACGTCATTACATCAGGGCCTAATAACCTAACTTATGAAACCATTTTAAACTTTTAATGAAATATCCAAGATACAGTTATATATTGTTGTATTTTACGGTAACGACCGCTTTAATAGTGTATAGTGTATGTGTTTCACAATGGTGTTTGATGAGATTATGTGAAAATTCAAGGAGAAACAGTGACAAAACAAAGTTACGTGCTTTGTTGACAAAGTTAGCAAGTTCTATTGGAATGGACTTTAGGAGGTAATAAGGCCTATAGTAGGTATAATAAGGCCTACCTGAAAAATAATGTTCTTACAACAGTGTAACCGTGTTAGTTATTTGAGTAACATATATAGTAGAGTGATACAATTAAAAGCTAACAGCAAACCAGTACATAAATTATATCTTATGTACTTCTTATGAATTACACTCTTATAAAGGTTTCGGCTAATTACGCATATGTGCATCACGCAATAAAATCTATAAGTAGGTACCTTTTAAAGTAATGAATACTCGTATTCTTAAAATAATGTTTCGTATAATAATAATACCCTCAGGTACCTTTATAGTATAATACTTAGAGGTTAAGTTCGTTGAAATTTAGATACTTAAATAAATTACTTTCAATCGGAATAGAGATGTTTTAGTTCCTTAAATTTTCAAATAAAATAAAACTAATATGATACTGGCAAATATTGGTCATATTTCTTGAGTACCTGGGCCTTATGAGAATACAGTAGGTATATGGTGCTTATAAGAATTATGTGCTTCATAAATCGAAGTAGGTTTATATAAACGTACATAGGCATTTTACATTAAAATTTTTTTTAATGAAATCTGTTTTGAATTCACAAAAAATAATACTATTACACGTTCTTAACCTAGTTATAATCTTTAATATTTAAGATTTTAGTAACTAGGATGAGGGGGACATATTAAATTTATTCCCTAATCTTAAGTTCTAATATATTTATTACTTATCATACATAATGTATATTTATGTGTAGGTATATGTATTATATTTATGTGCTTACTTAACTAATAATTATTCTTGTACTATGGTATTCAGTTCTTTTTTTATTATATACTTAATCTTATTAGGCTTATTACTTATTTCTAGTAAAACTCTATTAGGAAAGTTGTTTAGAATAGTAGGTAAGTATGAATTCCAAACTCTATTGCCATATTCATTAAATATTATGTGTGTAACTAATAAACACGATTTACCTATATGTATGTAGGTACCTACCTATACTTCGGCAAGTCATCTTTGACATTAGAAAAATGCAGCAAACTTAAAAAAAATGTAATCGACAATGATCGACCTCCCATAATAAATTAAATTTAGTGCCTTTTTCTAATGTTAAAGTTGGCTGTTGAGTGTAAGAGTATATATAAGTAAGTACACGATTTATTTTCCCTACCCTTTTGACTCATTATTTGACGTTATCATGAATTCTTTATAAGTAAGTGTGACGTTTATACAATAAAAGTGCAATGCGAACTACCTGCAAGTCGACATTCTGTTGTCAACTGTCATGGCGTACAGGCGGGTCGCGGAGCACACCTGACTGACCAACAAAGTTTTATTTATCACCTTGTAATACAACAGAACCTAGACGTCACAATGGCGACGAGGATAAAGAACGTAAGAAAAAACAAAAAAAATCGATGTAGTTGCTAAATAACCGACAAAAAGTTATCAGTTTGAAATTATTTTTTCAATATAAGGGAGGGAGACGAATGACCCAAATAGCACAGGTATGATGGACCCATTGTGGACTTAATTTATAGTTCTGAGCACATAAACATCTTTATAAGGTACACTTCTGGTATTGAAACTATATTTTGATCGAGAAAAGAACTATTTTTACGCTAATATTATTACTATAGGGCACATTTCAACGTCTTATTCAGTTTAAATACTATTTAATGCTTTTACCTTTCCAAAAAACGGGTCGGTGAACAGAAATTAAGCCAAATACAGTAAAATAAGTTATTATAAAATAGAAATAAAACTTTTATAGCGACTGTGTATTTAAGGAAGCGTGTAAAACTATAATTAAGTTATACGTATAATAAATAAACTGTCGCGCATATTGCTGTGTAGTGCTGAATATGTCTGTTCACCGGTAATTTACTACAGGTAACTAAGTATACCAACGTGGTGCTGTCTGCGTTAACGGTTGTTGAAACAATATCTGGGTGCGCTGTAGTTTATTATTAGCTCACAAATGTATCAAATTAACGACAAATGCTTAATAATAGTTCACATAATAGGGTTAACACTTTTAACCAGAAGTTATCTACCTAAATAAATAATAAGTGTACGCTTTATTTAGCGTCAGACTCAATAAAAATCAACAGATCATCTGCTATACAACATGGTGCTACTTAGCTTACGTGTGCTAGTTAGATATGCATTTAAATTATTTAACCAAATCAGCATAATATTATCTGGGTCTTGTTTCTATAATGCAAAAGGAAAAATAAGTAAACAAACTGATACTGTCGGTGAAATTTGTCGTAAAGCTTAAGCGTAATACGAGTATTCTCCAGAAATGGAATACTTTTATGGTTGTAAATGTTGTTGTGTTAATATTGCACTCACCCTCCTGGGGCCCAGCCATACAAGGAAAAAATCTGAAATTTGCTATTGAAATTTGAATCTATAGTGTAGGATTCAGGGTTGATTTTGTTTTGTTTAAAATGGAACGAAGCAAAACAGATGCAACTCTGCTTCAATTAAACATTAGGTTGTGTCGCTAAGGAGCAAAATGTCATGGTTACGGCGACGGCGAACATTGAATCCTGAACGAAGCGAGGTATTAAATTGGAATACTGAGCGTAGTGAGGGATTCAAGTGTTAACGCCCAAAGTGAAAATAATTTTGCTACCATGTGACCCATACTGCTTTTCACATCACATAATATATGTATGTCGGGGCGTGACTCCAGAAGGACGTATTGCAGCGTTACAGTTCATAGTTTTAGACGCCTGTATACAATGATTAGCAATGTTTGGCTACTAGCAATGTTTGCTATTTGGAAGTTGTAACGAAATTCATAACGTAGAGAGTAACGCCGTCTATTGGCGTATTGTTGAACTAAGATGACAGGTAGAAGGCTTTGAAACGTCAAGAGGTTTCTCTTGGGTGAAGGTAGGCACGAGTTGGTATTTTTGTCGTTATGTTGGTGGACTGGTCAAGCAGGTTGACCAACTTGACGTTGAGGCGGGAGGACTGGAGCAGCGAGGCTCCGCCGCTGGTGGGGAGTCTTGATCGGACCGCGCTAGAAGTCGGACCAAAGGTAGCATACTGATTTAGCTGTGAAGTAATACATTGAGGTACTATGCCCACTGCCGTCGCCCGTGCCTCCGTCATCAGAAGTTGGGATCCCGTGTCTCATGTATTGCTTACACAGCCACGCCCTGGGAGCGTGGTGTATTTCCGTGTGTTTTGGTGACCTACATTCCATAATCTGGACACGTGTTAATGGTAAGCTCATGTGTCTAACCTTCATTGAAAGGTGAGTGCAATTCATTATGTTATTTGGTGAGAATTATTGTGAAATTGTGAATTATGATTGAGGCAGTCTAGCATAACGGTTGTTACGTGACGTCATCTCTGGGACCGTTACGTTTCTTTGTAATTAATTTTTGTAATCCATTTAAATCGAAGCGATCTTGAGTTATTTTGATTTGAAATCCATACTGTTAATTAAAACCAAGTATTAGCTATCACGACGTGATATTATTTCATCGCTCACTTGTGAATCTACCCTCAATAATTGATTTTCCATGAAAATACAATTAATTTTTAAAATCCATTTAAATCTAAGTGATCTTACAATATTTTAATGTGAAATCTATATTGTTAATTAAAACCAAATATTGGCTGTCGCTACGTGATATTATTTCATCGCTCACTTGTGCATCTACCCTCAAAAAAATGTTTTTCACGAAAATACAATGCACCGTTAGAAATTGATCCTGCTGATTTGCCAATGCTTTACCCTGTAACGTTTAGTAATTAATAAAATTGCGTCAAATTATTGCCCGTAATGCCGTGATAGATCACAAATCGTGCATACTATGGAAACATGAGCTACGCATATGAAAATTAATGTTACAGTGTCCTGCAGCCAGAGCCGAGCGAACTTGCAGACACCATTACGCACGTAACACAGAAGCAGCTGTGCAGTATCTTCTGTGCTGGAGATTTGGAAATAAAAGGACAGGTTTCGTTCTAATTGTTTATTAGTGAATTTTATTTTGAGTGTAATGGCGAAGCATAACAGTCGAACGTAACTAATAAGCTGTCACTTTTCGTATTGGCCCATTTTACGGTGTTACTTATTTTTGGAACACGTGTTTGTTTGTTCATAGAATGAAATAAAACGCACTCATTGAAGTTTAAATTTTATTCTGAGATTTTTTTAAAGTCCCGTATTCTATCGCAACATGTCTTTTGTGTCCGCTACTAGGCCACATTCACAAACCCTGAAGTTGAACCTGCAGACATGATAAACCTGATACCGTGCAAATGATGATTTCAGTATCAGCCAGCTACGATAAACCACATCGTGCATCCTGCCATCTGCTGCAGCAACGGCAACTGCAAGGCGGAAAGCATCAGCCGTCGTGCTTGGGTTGGACTTCCTTTGGACGCGTGCATCATACTTTATTAATCTGGTGAGCAGTTCACATTTCGTTGGGATTATTTTGAGATGTTTTACTTCTGTTTAGAACTTTACTTCTGAGCGAGTTTCTGTAGTTGTTGTTGTACTCAGGGGCTGACCAGGAGGTTCGGTCGTCCTTGAGGATTGTTCATGTGTGTTGGTCTTTCTTAGGGGCTGTCCATGGATTTCGGTCGCCCTTGAGAATTGATCAGGAATATCGGTCATCCTCGGGAACTGTCCATGGATTTCGGTCGTTCTTGAGGATTGTCCAGGAAAGTCGGTCGTCCTGGGGTTATCCTCGGAGTTACCTGGTTAAGGCAAGGTGGCTGTCGGTTACCCCAGGATTGTCCAGGAATGTCGGTCGTCTTCCGGGGTTGTCCATGTGGTTCGGTCGCCCTGGAGGATTGTCCAGGAATATCGGTCGTCTTCAGGGGTTGTCCATGGAGTTCGGTCACCCTTAGAGATTGTCCAGGAATGTCGGTCATCCTCAGGAACTGTCCATGGATTTCGGTCGTTCTTGAGGATTGTCCAGGAAAGTCGGTCGTCCTGGGGTTGTCCTCGGAGTTACCTAGCTAAGGCAAGGTAGCTGTCGGTTACCCCAGGATTGTCCAGGAATGTCGGTCGTCTTCCGGGGTTGTCCATGTGGTTCGGTCACCCTGGAGTATTGCCCAGGATTATCGGTCAGTTAAGCAAAGAGTTTGAGAGAAAATAGACTTGTAATTTTGTATCATGTTTAAGGACTTTAAGGTTAATGAACTATCTGTTGTCCGTTATTTTCATGTGAATACTTTTTTTCATTACTTTCATAAAATAAAGACAATACTTTGTGACATGGTCAACTCTTTATTATTATTCACATGGTCAGGTTGGCCGAGTTTTAGAGCAATTACTGTTGCAAATTTATTTTCCTTTTCAGATACGGCTCGCTCACACGGGGACGTGTGAACCGCAGGACGGCCGTGTCGGGGCGTGACTCCAGAAGGACGTATTGCAGCGTTACAGTTCATAGTTTTAGACGCCTGTATACAATGATTAGCAATGTTTGGCTACTAGCAATGTTTGCTATTTGGAAGTTGTAACGAAATTCATAACGTAGAGAGTAACGCCGTCTATTGGCGTATTGTTGAACTAAGATGACAGGTAGAAGGCTTTGAAACGTCAAGAGGTTTCTCTTGGGTGAAGGTAGGCACGAGTTGGTATTTTTGTCGCTATGTTGGTGGACTGGTCAAGCAGGTTGACCAACTTGACGTTGAGGCGGGAGGACTGGAGCAGCGAGGCTCCGCCGCTGGTGGGGAGTCTTGATCGGACCGCGCTAGAAGTCGGACCAAAGGTAGCATACTGATTTAGCTGTGAAGTAATACATTGAGGTACTATGCCCACTGCCGTCGCCCGTGCCTCCGTCATGTATAAGGAAATAAAAAATAAAAATAAGTTAGATTAAAGAACCTAAAGTCTTAAGAGTTTAAACCTAAAGAGTCTTAAGAGTTTAAAGAGTTAAAGAGTGAAAAGAGTCTGAAAAGTCTAAAGAGTTAAAAGAGTAGAGTCTAAAGAGTCTAAAGAGTCTAAAGAGTCTAAAGAGTCTAAAGAGTCTAAAGAGTCTAAAGAGTCTAAAGAGTCTAAAGAGTCTAAAGAGTCTAAAGAGTCTAAAGAGTCTAAATAGTCTAAAGAGTCTAAAGCGTTTAAAGAGTCTAAATAGTCTAAAGAGTCTAAAGAGTCTAAGGAGTAAATAGTCTAAAGAGCCTAAAGAGACTAAATAGTCTAAATAGTCTAGAGTCTAAAGAGTCTGAAGAGTCTAAATAGTCTAAAGAGTCTAAAGAGTCTAAAGAGTCTAAAGAGTCTAAATAGTCTAAAGAGTCTAAAGCGTTTAAAGAGTCTAAATAGTCTAAAGAGTCTAAAGAGTCTCAAGAGATTAAAGAGTAAAGAGACTAAATAGTCTAAAAAGTAAAGTGTCTAAATAGTCTAAAGAGTCTTAAGGAGACTACAGAATCTAAGTTAGAGTCTAAAGATTGTAAGAGTTTAAATAGTCTAAAGAAGTCTAAAGGGTCTAAGAGTCTTGAGAGTCTGAAGAATCTAGAGGCGTACATGTGTGCAGTAAACAGATTTTGTTGAAAATAATTATAATAAAAAAAAACCATTTTCCGAATAAATGTAAAAAATTCTTCCACCGAACCGAACTTAGAAAGTACCTACTACAGCTGGTAGGACCGTGGGCCTTGGGAAGGTATGGCTATGCTTAATAATTCTGCCGCGCCAGCAATGATTGCGCGGTGATCGATTACATTTGGAAACTCATGAAATGCTTACCTTGTCCTCCTTAAATAAGTTCTTTATTTAATTATTTAAACGAGTTTTCAAATGCAAGTACCGCGGTTATGGTGGTGGGGCGGGGTTGCTGATGCCGACTATGGTGTATTTAAAATAACTAACTACACATTGACACAACCTTGCCTATAAATATGAAAACTAGAAAAGTCGAGTTTCATAGGCTGAAAAGACAATGGTATTAATGTATAGTTTATGCAAGATACGAGTTCCGTATAAATAAATACCTACAATTGGAGTGAAGACTCCGTGAGTGGAACCTAAGTCCGAATAAGGAAATACCATTGGAGTGAAAACTCCGCGAGTGCTGCATGGGATATCGGCCCATGTAGTGCAAATGATAAGTTCTTCAGAATTAAAAATAAATATAGCTCAGAAAAAAATCCATAAAATTTAAATTGTTAGTAATATGTGACTATAATTAACGATAAGGAGTGAAACTCAGGTTATTGTCACAAAGACGATGACGACCGGTCTGGCCCAGTGGGTAGTGACCCTGCCTATGAAGCCGATGGTCCCGGGTTCGAATCCTGGTAAGGGCATTTATTTGTATGATGATACAGATATTTGTTCCTGAGTCATGGTTGTTTTCTATGTATTTAAGTATTTATATATTATATATATCGTTGTCTGAGTACCCACAACACAAGCCTTCTTGAGCTTACCGTGGGGCTTAGTCAATTTGTGTAAGAAATGTCCTATAATATTTAAAATAATAAAAAAAAAAAAAAAATATTTAAAGACTCGTTGAACTTTAATGTATGTCTTGGTTTCCAATCCTATGTATATGACTGTGTCTACCTGTTCTGTTTGTTACACGTTAGGTTACTTCGATAACTCCTTAAGTACAGAAACTCGGTAGTTAGAAGGTACTTACCTAACGCACATGTTCCGTGCTTACTTACGGTTAGTATTACAATGACGTCTTAATTGTCTGCTTTAGAATGTGTCTGAGTGTCGTGTGCCTGCTATCTGCGAGCACTCTTCCAAGTACGCACGTTTCAGAAGCTAGCGTAATGGACATTTTTAAAGTTGCTGTCGACAAATTATAAGAATACTTTTCGCAAAAACAGAGTTTGTATGAACGATTCGTGTTTCGACTGATGCAACAAGAATTGTACTTTGGAAATTTCTAATCTAATCTATTCCTAATGATTCTAAATGTGATTTCAATGCGGAAAATTGAGCCTCCGCCGATCTAAAGGAAAATATTGAATCTAGGGGTTTCAGTTACAATAAACAAGTGATTATGGGAACAAATTTGATAAAATGTTAGGAGGCAACTGAAAGAGTTTTTGGGCAAACATAACAAACAGGTAGACAGGATTGCGATAATGGCGCCGCCTTCCCCCTAAAAGATAAAATGTGCCGGCATGTGATAAATGTGCCTACAAAGGCCAATTCAAAATGCAAAGCTGCACTAGGACTAAATGAGTACCGATAAAAGTCGACGGGCCGACTAAATTAAAGTCCAAAAATAAATAAATTACCTAAAGCCAATCAACTAATTTTAGTGCCAAAAGAACACAATAGTAATTCTATAAATTTACAATCAGGTCAAAGGTCAATTTAAGGTAAATAAATAGACGCTGGGTGCTAGATGCCACACATTGTGTAGGTATCTAAAGTAAATGCTGAAAAAAATACAAAGTACCAATCAGTGACGATGCGTGAAACCTTGCACTCCCACTGCGCTACTTTATATATGACTTGTTCCTAATAGTGAAAACATACACATACGAACATAGTAACCAAATCCGTAAAATGGACGGCCAAGCGATGGCGTCAATATCGGACAGTTACCCAGATAGAGATGAGTTTTAATTAAGTGTAATAAAAAGGCACGTTAGTGGGAAATTTATACTGTGTACGTATAAAAACGTAAGGACCAGACGTGATCTTGATTGCACCAAATTGCAGTTTGCCTAGTTGAGGTTGAAACTAACAAAATCAAACAAACCTTGTAAATTGAGGTTGCAGATCGAGCCTCTATATTTGCAAGAGTACATATATATATTATCAAAGAAATATTTACTTAAGTCGTTGTTTAATTATCGTACAGGTACTAAGTACCAAGATGAACTAAAACCCAAAATGGCGTAGGGTTTTATTAAAGCAACGGAATAATAATAAAGTAAATCTTCGAACAATGTAGTCGGTGAAACCGTGTTCATGGTAATGAAATTCCATTGGTTCCTTGTAAAATATACATAATTAGAGTTAAACAATATATGCCACCATCAAAATGAACATACACAGATGCTAGTTTTGCTCTATAATAAATCTGTAAGTAATTGAACCTAAGGGAAGCAAAATATCTATAAAAAAATTTATTAATGTGACTGTAACTGTAAAATTAAGGCTGTGTATATTGTAGTCAAGGGCTATTGTAGACTATAGTCAAGGCTAAAATCAACTTCCAATTGTAAGCAGGGATTAAAGTTGTTTTCATAACATAAATAATATCATTCATTGTATAAGTAACATTAAGTTGCTAGATTAACAGTACAGTCGATATACCATACTTGAATATAATTGAGGTCAATACTGTATTCAGCAAGTAGTATAATTAAAAAACGGTAATTAAATAATGTATCCAATGCAATTTATAATAATAACGGTCAAATATGTAGGTACCTACATCATTTTACCCGAGTAATAGAAATCTATTTGTATAGATCATGGTTTGCGTAAATAACATACCAGTACACAAGTAAAACTAAATAGGTTGTGATATCTGGTATGACTTTTTACCTTACTTAACATTGGACCATTTACGTATATTATAAATTGCATTATATCTATATATTATACTATATTACCTATCAAACAGCCAAGTAAAACTGAGGAAATCAGTTGTTGCCAATAAATAATGTACATGTACGAGATGTTATTGGAAAGCGACCTGTATGTTACAATTTTATTGGAAATTCACGAAATAGGTATTAATTGTGTGAAACGTGTATATAGCTTGAACGCTAATGAAAATACCTAGAAAAGTGTAAGCATCCAAAGAAAATATGTATCAATTAAGTTTAAACTGGTAAGATATTTAAACCTCGAGTTATTATCAATTTGAATAAAAGAAAGCAGACTCGAAATTCAAAACTGAAAAAAGGAGAAGGAGAAAGACAGACAATGTAAAAGTAAAACCATAATTGTATTAAAACACTTTATTACGCTAAACAAGTACATAACAATAAGAGAATAGAATAAATGTGTACAAAGGCGAACTCATCCCTTTAAAGGATCTCTTCCAGCTGACCGCTAAGCAACTGAGAGAGATACTAGGAATAGTGAAAATATTCCAAGGTTATATTGTTAAAAAATGTTTATTGTTGAACTGTTGAGAAATGAATATATCCACACCTCGCCGAGTTTCTTCCGCCGGTTCTTCTCGGGTCTGAGGTTAACGCTGTTTTCCGAACCGGTGGTAGTATGTCGGAATTAGAATCTAAATTAACCTAGCAGTTATAAGATAAACAGATGTGAGATGACTGAACTATTGTTGCATGGCTAACGCATAAAATAAAATAAATAAATCATTACAAAAAGGAAGAGATGTGACGTTTATACAATAAAAGTGCAATGCGAACTACCTGCAAGTCGACATTCTGTTGTCAACTGTCATGGCGTACAGGCGGGTCGCGGAGCACACCTGACTGACCAACTGAGTTTTATTTATCACCTTGTAATACAACAGAACCTAGACGTCACAGTAAGTATCATAAGTAGGTACCCTACGTGCAACACAAATGTCATAATTATTGTAATATTATAACCAGAAGTTTTGTAAACAACACGTAGGTATAACAAAAGGTACTTACTTGAATAAAGGTAGATGAATTGCGTGCGGTCCAATAGGTAACCACAACTCACGGAGTCCAAAACAATAAGCTGATCAGCAAAGTCAAGTAAACAAAGCCAAGTCACAGTAGTAGAAAGATTATCGAGTTCCGTAAACGTAAGCCGGGTCAAAAAATTCAATCGCAACACAGTAAGTAATAAGTGAACGCCTCGTGGCAGTACTTAACGCACGAAAAATGACATTGCAAATTGTCGGCAATGAGGCGCGCGCGGGTGCAAGCGTACGCATCTGTGTGCGTGCATTACACACACAAATACAGTCTCTCACGCCCCGTCAGAGCGACGGGTATATTCAGCTTGAAATCTCAAAATTGACTTTTAGCTCAGCTCCCGTTTCGTCTTAATTAAAACGAAAATATTACTTTGCTAATCCGCGAAAAGATAACGTGCTAGTCAATCAGTGCTAACCCGTTATACTTACTTGCGTATTTTTACATGCAATTAATATTCCCACCCTCCCACCGCAAAAATAAATACGCAAATAAATATAACAAACCACCACCAAAAGAATAATCCTCGACACGTGTTTCGCCTCTCTACGAGGCATCCTCAGGAGTTGTTGACGGTCTGACGCCCGGCAACGGAATGACCTGTAATAATATACTCCGCCTGGTACTCTATTCCGAGATTCGCGTATGACCTAACTGACACGGGCCTACGTCATCATGCTGTTTACAGGTTCTCAAACTTTAAAATGTGGGAGAATTTTAACCAACGGTGAAAATTATTTTAATGGCATTAATTTTAAGTTATTCATGTAGAAACATAGTAAAATAAAACAAATCTAATGTATTAAATTAAACTTTATTTATCTACACAAGACAAACGTTTAAAAAACTAATTCACAGTTACACATTAATTACCAAGCTTACGACGTGAAAAGTTTGGAAAACACTGCGACTGCTGACACTGAGCGAGAAGGAAATAACAATTAACACGCGTTCGACAAGGATGACGGTCAGGGCATGAAGTTATCTAGACCCGAATTGTCAAATGTGACAGCGCTATCCTGTGTTGCCAGTAATGTAAACAGAATTACCCGAACGTCTGAAATTTCTTTCGTGAATCGGAAGATATTGCTAACGAATAATTAAAAATGACGTGTTATTGTAAAATTTAAGATAAAATACATTATAAATGAAAATTATAAAATTATAAAGAAATATTTTAACTTATTAACCATAGCTATAATGTACCCATGTAACATGTTATGTTGAAATAAAGTGGCAATGTTATTGTGACGTAGGCCCGTGTCACTCTGGGAATAGAAGACCATGTTTTATTAGACCATGACCTGTCTAGAATGGTCGACCATATTTATACCTTGACCACTCCCCCTACTGTGCAAGTGTGAGTGAGATGGAAAAATTTGTAATAACGGTGATGACGCAACATTCAATTGTTCGTTAAGAATCATGCCCCTATTGTTGTACCTAATTATTTCCAGTTGTTCCAGAACACCCAAACGCAATCCCTTTTCGCAAACATGTAAAATATCAAAAGAATGATTCTCAGATAAAGTGTGACCTGTATCTAATAAGTGCTTTGCAAAATTGGACTTCTCTGAAAAATCTCGCCACTGGTTTTCAGTAAGGGATAATTTGAAATTGCATCTTAAAGTGTTATATTCAGAACTTTCATTTAAGTTGCATAATCTCGAATTCGATATTCTGGACCAGAAGGCGAGATACTTTGCTTCTGAACTTGCACACCAGATGTATACTACCCAGCTTAACAAATTGCATAGGTTAACAGAGTCGAGTTCTGGTTCATTTTTAAGGAGAAGGGATGTGCAAGTAACAACTCACCATGTTTTCCATCCTCGAGTCAAGAATTTAACTAATGTGGAGTTCTCAGAAAATGAAATTGGGCTTTTAGATAAAGGTTTGAAGTATAATTTCCAGACAAAAATTACTCAGAGAACATTAGAAAATTTGGCAGTGGATTCTGAGGTTGCAATAGTACGGGGCCGTGGTGATGTAGATACAAAGACCATGGTGGCTAATGTTATCAAGAGTACTAGTCCAGCAGAGTGCGTGTGTTGATTCTGATGTTTTGCTGTTGAGATCTATACAACAGAAAGTGCAAGACAGTGATTTGGTGGTTTCAAAGGCAGACAAAGGCAACTGCATTGTGATTATGGAGAAGGGACAGTATAATCAGAAAGTACTAGACCCTATTCAAGGACACGGATTTTCGAGATTGCAAAGAGACCCAACTCCAGGGTTCCAGAAAGATCTTAGACAAGCAGTTAAGAATTCTTCGTTTGTTTTTGAAACCGAACATCAGAAGAGTATGGTTGTACCTATGAATCCACGAGCTCCTATTCTTTATGGACTTCCCAAAATTCATAAGGATAATATCCCAGTTCGTCCAGTGGTCTCATATTTGGGTGCGCCAACTTATAATCTGGCAAAAAGGTTGAATTCCATTATAAGAGACAAGTCCCAGTTCCAGCCGAAATTTTGCTTGAAAAATAGTTTGCAGTTAATAGAAAAGATCAAGGACATTAACATACCAGATAATGCTGTTCTTCTTTTATTGGATGTAGACAGTTTGTTTACAAATGTGCCATATGGAGAGACTTTGTAGATTCTTAAGGGTCTTTTTGAAAGGCAACGTTTACATCCAGGGGAAGTAGATGAATTGATAGATCTAACAGCGATTTGTATGAAACAAAATTATTTCAGATTTGGGGGACAGTATTATCTGCAAAGTGATGGTTTGGCTATGGGCTCACCACTAAGTCCTTTAATGGCTGATATTTTTATGGACCATTTTGAGAACCAGCATATTGTGGGCAACAATAATATATTATACTATTTTAGATACGTGGATGATTTGATTATTTGTTGGACGGGTAGTATGGGCTTGCTGGATGCATTTATTGCTGAAATTAATAGTAAGCATCCAAAAATTAAGTTTCAAAAGGAACTAGAGCAAGACAACTCACTGAATTTTCTAGCTATACCTAGGAGAATATCAAAATCTACATTATTGAAGGCACTACTAAAGTCCAAGAGCACAAGGAGAGTGAGCTTCCCACCCTCGATATTAAGACGAACGTCATCGGTTACCTTAACCAATGTCGTGACAGTGCTATGCCCGGGGCGGAAACCAGATTGGAGAGGATTGACCATACTATGTCTGTTGAGATGTGATGAAAGGCGACGATTTACGAAGTGTTCAATTATTTTTGATAAAACTGGAAGGATGGAAATGGGCCGATATTGGGAATAAGAGATTGGACTAGAAGTTTTGGGAAGTGGGATTACATGGGCGTGTTTCCATATAGACGGGAAGGTACCGGATGAAAAGGAGTAATTTATAATTTGGGAAAGGACAGGAGCAATGTAATCCGCCGTAACCATGAGCATATCCAGACTTAGGCTATCCTCACCAATGGCTTTCGTCTTAATATTCTTGAGGATAGAAAGTATTTCCTGCGGAGAAATGACACCCAGATTTAACAATTACTAAAGTAAACAACAGGCATCAGTTCAAAATTTACCGTAAGCCTACACATACCGATACAGTTATCCCGGCTTCTTCCACGCATCCGTGGCAGCATAAGTTGGCTGCTTTTCATTGTTATGTGCATAGAATGTTGACTGTGCCTCTTTCTGATGAACACTATCAGATTGAATTAAATAATATTTATCACTTAGCAGTTTCAAATGGTTACGATAAGTCTGTTGTGGATGGTATCATCAGAAAAAAGCGGAATAGTATAGTCAACACTATGTTGTATGCGGAACGATCCTCAGAACCGATTAAGAAATATCAAGCGAGCATAACTTATGTTGGCAAGTTGTCTGATGCAATTTCCTGTGGCCTTTAAGACAAATAACACTTTGCACTCAAAGCTTTGCAATGGCAAAGATAAGATCGAGAATGGGAAAAAGTCTGGAGTTTATAAGCTTACTTGTGACGATTGCAATAAGGTGTATGTGGGGCAAACGGGCCGTAATTTCACTACTAGGTATAAAGAGCATGTTACGTCATATAGACATAACCATCCAGAGAAGTCCAATTTTGCAAAGCACTTATTAGATACAGTTCACACTTTATCTGAGAATCATTCTTTTGATATTTTACATGTTTGCGGAAAGGGATTGCGTTTGGGTGTTCTGGAAGAACTGGAAATAATTAGGTACAACAATAGGGGCATGATTCTTAACGAACAATTGAATGTTGCGTCATCGCCGTTATTACGAATTTTTCCATCTCACTCACACTTGCACAGTAGGGGGAGTGGTCAAGGTATAAATATGGCCGACCATTCTAGACAGGTCATTCCGTTGCCAGGCGTCAGACCGTCAACAACTCCTGAGGATGCCTCGTAGAGAGGCGAAACACGTGTCGAGGATTATTCTTTTGGTGGTGGTTTGTTATATTCATTTGCGTATTTATTTTTGCGGTGGGAGGGTGGGAATATTAATTGCATGTAAAAATACGCAAGTAAGTATAACGGGTTAGCAATGATTGACTAGCACATTATCTTTTCGCGGATTAGCAAAGAAATATTTTCGTTTTAATTTTTTACTTAAAGATTCAGTAATGCCGTCAATAAAGATGGAAAAAGGCAGAGGAGAGAGCACACCACCCCGGGGGACACCAGCGGTAAGGTCACACCACCCGGAGACCTTGTCGTCGACCCTTACTCGCTGGCGCCTACCAAAGAGGTGGCTTCGAAACCAAGCGAGAGCAGATTGAGAAAGGTTAAGCGTATTAAGTATACCTAGGAGAATATCAAAATCTACATTATTGAAGGCACTACTAAAGTCCAAGAGCACAAGGAGAGTGAGCTTCCCACCCTCGATATTAAGACGAACGTCATCGGTTACCTTAACCAATGTCGTGACAGTGCTATGCCCGGGGCGGAAACCAGATTGGAGAGGATTGACCATACTATGTCTGTTGAGATGTGATGAAAGGCGACGATTTACGAAGTGTTCAATTATTTTTGATAAAACTGGAAGGATGGAAATGGGCCGATATTGGGAATAAGAGATTGGACTAGAAGTTTTGGGAAGTGGGATTACATGGGCGTGTTTCCATATAGACGGGAAGGTACCGGATGAAAAGGAGTAATTTATAATTTGGGAAAGGACAGGAGCAATGTAATCCGCCGTAACCATGAGCATATCCAGACTTAGGCTATCCTCACCAATGGCTTTCGTCTTAATATTCTTGAGGATAGAAAGTATTTCCTGCGGAGAAATGACACCCAGATCGAAAACAGAGGAGTTGGGGTGTAGCCTGTCAGAAAGAGATGAAATTGTGGTCTGCTTAACAGATGGGTCCAGAGTAGTAGGAGAGTAACTAAAATGAGAATTCATACCGTCTAAGTCGAGAGTACCATCTGGACGCTGTTGAACTTTACCCACCCCTACTTCAAAAAATTCCAAAGTTTTGTCGGAGGACACTCGTCGTCGATGGATTTGTGAATATACCGACGTCTTGCCTCACGACAAACTCTGTTACAGCGATTATGCAGCGAACTATAACGAAGACGATTGCTCTCAGAAGGATAGATCTAAGTTTAATGCGAGCTCTATTTCTCTTCTCCATGAGACCTTTAATTTTGGGGGTAAGCCACGGTGCAGGAAAGTGACGGACGTGCATCGGCTTCAAAGGAGCATGGTGGTCAAAAATCGCAAGCAATGTTGCATTGAAAGCCTCTACCCTTCCGTCTATATCCCCAACACTTCCAACGCTGTGCCAGTCAGCATTGCGCAAGT
Source organism: Cydia splendana (assembly GCF_910591565.1). Classification (NCBI taxonomy): domain Eukaryota; kingdom Metazoa; phylum Arthropoda; class Insecta; order Lepidoptera; family Tortricidae; genus Cydia; species Cydia splendana. Next base: position 143,680 of record NW_026946906.1, read on the forward strand.
CATCCTACAGTGCCCGCATGTCTATGCCACGAAGGTCACGTCGTAGTATAACTTTATGTCTCCGTTTGGGTGGATGTTTTCTAAAAGAAGCAAAAATCAAGTCGTGACAAGAAAAGGAAGCAGCGCACGGTGGGCTGCCCGTAGGCCATAATTCAATAAAACGCATGTGGTATTTTTAAATTTACAATGGCTGTTATTGTTTGCCAATAAACGTACTTTGATTTAATATAAATAGATCCTGTATAACTAATTACGTTAATTCTATAACGACCCTCGAAAGCGAACACAACTCCCGTTGGTACGCGTTCTCTTATCAGAGACTCATTAAGTGATCGGTCATTAGTGGTGAATTCCTGACTAAATAGTGACTTTAGTAATTATTATTAATATGGAGCTTAAAGAATCAGGTATGTTGTTTTGATTTCATAGAAAGTTTCGCATTGGAATAAAATATATATTAATAATAATAGGTCTACACCACGCTAAAAAGTCGTACGCATCACGATTAAAATATTTTGCTGACTTAAACTTTTAGTTATGTTACTACACGATTTTACATACGAAACTAGCATCATTTTGAAACCCAATATTTCCAGATTAACGGCCATAGACTTCTTTTTGCAAATATTTGCCTATGTGGTATTTAGAAAACTGCTACGCCTACGTAGGCCAACGCGTAGCAGTACTACGAAAGTATTACGAATGGAAATTTACCCTTTTTCTTTCTTTTTTCAGGTGATGTGAACGTCGGATCTTTTACAAAGGGATTTTTATTTAACTTAGTAGTTCAGATACAGAAAGACGTTGTCAAGTGCTACAACAATTAATAGGAATGGTGCCAGATATAGAAAACGTGGATACAAGAGATTTGGATAGCATCACAAAGTACTTACATTTGTAGTAGACATGTAATTTATTGGAAACCAAGATCGACAACCGCAAGATTGCAGCGAGTTGTCATAGATGTGAGCAACCATTGGGTGTAAAGAAAAGTGCAGTATGTTCGAGGTGTAAATTAACATTTCATCTTGATTGTGATGGGTATCCGGAGAAAGTATATAATCTCATGGATCGTAAAAAGAGAGAAAATTGGAAGTGCAAGTCGTGTATAAGGACAAGTAAATCACCTTGCATGGAGGACAAACAGATCATGCCATCGTCCAGTGTACCGGCAAGAAAAACAAAGAAAAACGAAATCACCCCAAAAGAGCCGGTAGCTAAATCGCCAAACTCCTTACTACCTATTAACCCAAATACGGATACTATTGATCCTTCAGAAAACTACTCCACTCCAAAGCCAAACCGATATCTCCGGATGAAAAACAAAATATTCACGCTACGAATACTGGAACCCAACAAAATGAAACCACATCACAGGAGCCGATATATGAAATAACAAAGGATGTAACAACTAACCCGGACATAACTAGTGATGATGTTCCGGTAACGGTGTACTGTTGGAATTAACTTGTTCGTGACTATAGATATTATATATTTATTTATTATATTTAACGTAGGTATTCTATATATTTGTTATATAGGGCGCATGGGAATTACATAATCGGTTTACCTTCAACTTTGATAAATCTAAAGTAACTGGCTTATCAGTCGTATTCAATATCCGTACGGGTATTTGACCTTTGTCTGGTCTTGAAATGACACCTGCTACAAAAACGCCTGCTTGCATTTCCTGGGCTAGTACTACACAGTCGTCTACCAGTTGTGACGTAATGTGAGTCATAACTTCGCATCGCGGAGGTATATTATGGACATACGTATTATTTAAATGTACTTGCATAGGTATCAAAACGGACTGACCTCGGTCCTCTAAAATTAATGCATTGCGTTTATAACTTATATCTGCATCGTAACGTTTGAAAAATTCTTCCCCTAAAATTGCTTGGGCTGCGCATTGCATATTCTTAAAAACATGAAACTTTTCTTCGCAAATGAAACCGTTAAAGTCTAAAGTCTAAATATATATATCCTTCTGAAGTTAAATCTCCGCATACTCCCTTAATAGTAATGCTATGTCCTTGTATTTGTCTAAAAAGATCGGGTTTGTTTTGTAAATATTCGTACCTAATAGCACACAGGCCTGCTCCGCTGTCGGCCAAGAGTTTTAATTTATATGTTTTACCTATACTACAAGTTACTGTGCTATAATTATCTTTATTATAACTAAATATCGCGCTATTCATATTAGTCACGAAAAAACTGCCTGTTAGGTTTTACATTATCGTGTGACGGTTGCATGTGCTGCGCACGCGTATTCGGGCGAGTGGGCGCGCGCGCAGGTCGGTGGACTGTAGCTGCACGGTCAGCGAAATTGTCCGGTCGTTTAACTCTATTTGTCGAGACGTGTTGCGAAATACCTGTGTTACGGTTATTATTGGAATAATACCGTGTCCCGAATGTATTTTTATTTCCTGTGTTAAAATCTCTGCCCTTATTCCTATTGTAACGCGCAGAGTGGGCATTCCGGTTCCCGTAATTATTACGAGAATGTCCCCGTCCATAATGTAGGACTTGATCCTGTTGTGGTGATGAGCTGTGCTCGTCAATGGCCGTCCTGATTGCTTCGGGCAATGACGTAAATTGCCTAGATGATATTATTGTGCTTAATTTTGGGTCTGCTAGACCGTCTGCAAACCGTTTAATGGCTGATTTCTCGTTCAGCGGACGAAGTATATCGTACCTGCTATGGTTACCGTCGGCCTGAGATATGGTCAGGTTGACGAAAAGATCCTCGATCTCGGCTCCGAATGCCTCTATAGTTCTCCTACCTTGCCTAGCTCTGTATAGTTGAGCCTGAATCGATTCGGACGATTTTTTAGGTAGTAAGAATGTGCGCATATCCGTGACAAGTAATTCTACGCTACTATATGACGTTTTTAATCTGAGCTTAGCGCTAGATGAAAGTCTTGTTTTTAGGACGAAGTCTATTAAAATCTGTTGAGTTTCGCTATTAATAATGGAACTGTACATTAGAATACCGTCTATTAATTGTTTAGTGGTATCCTCCTGCCCCGTCATGACGGGCAACAAGGCGATGGCCGTCTTGACATCAAAACTGGGCTTAGCCATTTTTCCGTCTGTTTGAGATTCTGTATCAAAATAATTTAATGCTATCTTTATCCTACTGTAAGTGTCGGCAATATCGTTTATATGCTTATTAGCTAACTCTAATTCTGAAATTTTATATTTTTCCGTTTGCTTCTGTAACTGAGACACAATATCCGCCGCGCGATTATATAATTCGTTTGATTCGTCTAGTTTCTTTCTACCTATTTCTTTCCGTCGCCTCTCTGGACCTAACTTTACAATATCTTCTCTTAATTTATTTAACCTTTCACGAATGGACACTAACTCAGATAGCATAATAAATTTGCGGCTACGGTTAATAACATACAACGGCTAAAATTAGGATACCTAACATTTCCTATATATCGCGACGAAACAATTAAAACATAATGATAAAGTTATATCTAACTTACATTAGTAGCGGGCAATGTACCCCCGTAAGTAGGTTATGTCGAGGCTGCATTCCGCGCTGGCTGGGCGGTCGCGTGACGCTGCTGGCGAGCTGGCACCTCCATGTGGCACTCGCTGACGCTGCATGTGGCTGCCTCTGCTCCGACGACGATGACGGGCCGGGCTAACCCTGGACTCCCTCGAGCATGGGCCGGGATAACCCTGGACACCTCTTGATATGGGCCGGGATAACCCTGGACACCTCTTGAATTGCGAGCCGGGATAACCCTGGACAACGCTCTTCTTTCTTCTTTCTTCGTTTTTTCTTAATTTGAGTTTTTTCCCTTGGTCATCTTTTTCTTTCTTCTCTTTCGTTTTCAAAATGTGTGGGAGGGTTCTGTTTAATAGGAAGCTTCTTTCTTGAAAATGCGCAGGAAGTTCCTTTCTTGAAAAATAGGTTCTTCAACTTGAATCTTCATTAGGGTGATCTTCTTGTCTTGACTTCTATCCTCATTTTGCTATGCGATGCGCTGTGGTGGACTTCGCTTTCCTGGTCCTCTTCTGGTATGGGTCGCCATCTGATGAGTTGGTAGTTGGAGGGTCGAATGGAGATTAAGTGAAACGAGACATTACCGAAGATGTGTTATATTCTCGGTATCCAAGTATAGAGAGAGCAAGTAAATCTAAACATAACATATTTATAGGCTATTATTGCTTACATGCTATTTATACAATTACGTGCGTCGCATATTTATGTTGCAGACAGTAACGTATAGTTACTGTTAATATGTTAACTTAGGCATATAGTACAACTTCAAATTTTTATCTTATATTATTTATTCTTGCCCTCTTTTTTATAATTTTATTGACTTTCCTCTAGTCTATTGTACTCAGTGCTATATTTGTCTAACGTTCTTCTTCAATTCTCATCTACTCAAAGGTTAACTGGAAGAAATCCCTTAAAGGGATAAGTTCGCCTTTGTACTGCCTATCCTGTGCCATAAATTTGTGTTTTGTATTTTGTACAATAAAGAGTTTATACATACATACATACATACTGTTCTACTCCGAATTCACACTCTGAAAACAATGCGCAACCGACATCATCTGAAGGAAAACGGAACTCGGGTTTGATAGTTAGCCAAACCCAAGAAAACCACATAACCCCAACATATGACCCGGAATCTGAAATACCAAAGGATGATGATATGGAAAACTGCTCTACTCCACATGTACAGCCAACATCTTCTGATGAAAAGAAAATAACCCACCGGAAAAAAAGTTCACCATTAATGACTCAATAGAAAACTCTTGTCATAGTTCATTTTCGTCTGAAATAGAAGAATCTGAGGAAAATGAATCATGTGACGACGATAACTCTAGCATGCGAGCTGGCTCTAGACTAAATAGAAGTTGTCCTGAAGTAGCAATAAACAGTCCGTTCCTAATTGAATCCCTGCTGCAAGAAAAATACGACTCTGCTGAAAATTTAATTGAGACTCTACATCGGAGAATCACTGTCTTAAAAAAAACTAAAGGAGTATGAATAAAAAAAAAATCAGGACTTCGTGCACATCTCCAGGATCTATGACGCCATCGCCAAAAGCTGCAAGTGCAAAAAAGTCTTCCAAGAAGAAGAGGAAAAAGGTTAACAGATCCAGAGTCGACGAAACACAAAAAGAAGAAAATAAACAAATAGTTAACGAGTCTAGCAAGGCACGTGACTTGACAGCATCGCCTATGAATCCTGTCACTCCTGCTGCTGGATCGTAGTATATATGCATCATTAGTAGTGACTATACAATAATGTTGACTAAAGCTGAACGAACCTTTAACAATATGAGTCTATGTCACTATCGGGTACCAGGGGGAGGCATTCATCAACTTTTCCAAGTAGTGAATAGAATCAGGCGTTACTTTGCGGAAATCCATACTAATTAAAACCAAAATATTACTTTGCTAATCCGCGAAAAGATAACGTGCTAGTCAATCAGTGCTAACCCGTTATACTTACTTGCGTATTTTTACATGCAATTAATATTCCCACCCTCCCACCGCAAAAATAAATACGCAAATAAATATAACAAACCACCACCAAAAGAATAAACCTCGACACGTGTTTCGCCTCTCTACGAGGCATCCTCAGGAGTTGTTGACGGTCTGACGCCCGGCAACGGAATGACCTGTCTAGAATGGTCGGCCATATTTATACCTTGACCACTCCCCCTACCGTGCAAGTGTGAGTGAGATGGAAAAATTCGTAATAACGGCGATGACGCAACATTCAATTGTTCGTTAAGAATCATGCCCCTATTGTTGTACCTAATTATTTCCAGTTGTTCCAGAACACCCAAACGCAATCCCTTTTCGCAAACATGTAAAATATCAAAAGAATTATTCTCAGATAAAGTGTGACCTGTATCTAATAAGTGCTTTGCAAAATTGGACTTCTCTGGATGGTTATGTCTATATGACGCAACATGCTCTTTATACCTAGTAGTGAAACTACGGCCCGTTTGCCCCACATACACTTTATTGCAATCGTCACAGGTAAGCTTATAAACTCCAGACTTTTTCCCATTCTCGATCTTATCTTTGCCATTGCAAAGCTTTGAGTGCAAAGTATTATTTGTCTTAAAGGCCACAGGAATGTCGTTAGACTTCAAAATTTTGTAAATTGCATCAGACAACTTGCCAACATAAGTTATGCTCGCTTTATATTTTTTAATCGGTTCAGAGGATCGTGCCGCATACAACATAGTGTTGACCATACTATTCCGCTTTTTCCTGATGATACCATCCACAACAGACTTATCGTAACCATTCGAAACTGCTAAGTGATAAATATTATTTAATTCTTTCTGATGAACACTATCAGATTGAATTAAATAATATTTATCACTTAGCAGTTTCGAATGGTTACTATAAGTCTGTTGTGGATGGTATCATCAGGAAAAAGCGGAATAGTATGGTCAACACTATGTTGTATGCGGCACGATCCTCTGAACCGATTAAAAAATATAAAGCGAGCATAACTTATGTTGGCAAGTTGTCTGATGCAATTTACAAAATTTTGAAGTCTAACGACATTCCTGTGGCCTTTAAGACAAATAATACTTTGCACTCAAAGCTTTGCAATGGCAAAGATAAGATCGAGAATGGGAAAAAGTCTGGAGTTTATAAGCTTACCTGTGACGATTGCAATAAAGTGTATGTGGGGCAAACGGGCCGTAGTTTCACTACTAGGTATAAAGAGCATGTTGCGTCATATAGACATAACCATCCAGAGAAGTCCAATTTTGCAAAGCACTTATTAGATACAGGTCACACTTTATCTGAGAATAATTTTTTTGATATTTTACATGTTTGCGAAAAGGGATTGCGTTTGGGTGTTCTGGAACAACTGGAAATAATTAGGTACAACAATAGGGGCATGATTCTTAACGAACAATTGAATGTTGCGTCATCGCCGTTATTACGAATTTTTCCATCTCACTCACACTTGCACGGTAGGGGGAGTGGTCAAGGTATAAATATGGCCGACCATTCTAGACAGGTCATTCCGTTGCCGGGCGTCAGACCGTCAACAACTCCTGAGGATGCCTCGTAGAGAGGCGAAACACGTGTCGAGGTTTATTCTTTTGGTGGTGGTTTGTTATATTTATTTGCGTATTTATTTTTGCGGTGGGAGGGTGGGAATATTAATTGCATGTAAAAATACGCAAGTAAGTATAACGGGTTAGCACTGATTGACTAGCACGTTATCTTTTCGCGGATTAGCAAAGTAATATTTTGGTTTTAACTTTTCCAAGGACTTGAAACAAAACTTAAAGATTTCACTCACAAGGACTACTGTGTGGTTTTTGTTTGAGAAAGGGACTTTAGGACCTCAACTAATTATCATAAATTAATTATATTTATAAGAGAACAGATCCAGCTAGTTCAACACACTAATATTATAATTTGTTCACCTACCTTTATACTAAATAATTATGCAAACATATGCAACAAGAGAATTGAAATATTTACTAACATGCTGTATCTTGATAATCAGACATATGGATATGCCTATTTATTAGATTCTAATTTAAATTTAACGTATTCTAATTACATGTTTTCAGCTGGATCTGGGACAATAAACAGTCGAGGTCTTGACATTATATTTAAGGATTTAGCGTATTTGATAAAGTCATTAGCCATGATTACCGTTGAGAATAGTGTAGAGCAGAATGTGCGCGAAAATAGCTTAGAACGTGTTTTTTTTTCGTGAAGACTAAAAATAATAATTTTACTATTATGCACCAAAATATACAGGGTGTTCTAAGTAAATTCGATATTATTGAGGCTGTCCTAATGGAGCTAAAAAAGAATGATAAGGAGGTGGGCGTTCTCTGCTTAAGCGAAACCTTCATTCGAAAAGGTAATGAAGACAATTTAAAAATGAGTAATTTTAAACTGGCTAGCTCCTTTTCCCGTAAGAATAAAAAACGAGGGGGATCTTGCATACTAGTAAAGCATGACATAAAATTCAAGCCCTTACAGATTTGTGCTGACCTTAGTATTCCAACAGTTTTTGAATGTAGTGGAATTGAGATTCCTGACCATAAACTCATAATAGTAAACATTTATCGTGTTCCTAAACATAGTAATAAGGAACAGTTCCTGCTTCACCTCGAGGCGCTTTTGTATCACTTTGGTCTGAAAAAATCGAGACATAAAGTCGTGTTATGTGGAGACTGGAACTACAATATTCTAAAAATAGATAATAGCACATCGAAAGTTATTAAACTACTAAATAATTACAATTACAAAATGCACATAGACTGTCCAACACGAGGCGAATCATGCCTCGATCAAATAGCGAGTAATATAAAGAAAATAACATCTGAAATCCTTCCACTCGCTCTCTCAGATCATGAAACAGCCCAATTCGTCACGTTTCCTGTAAAAATAGTTTTAAAGGCCACGCCATACTATATAAAAAAGAGAGATTACAGTCATGAAAATTTGCTTAAATTCCAAAAGTGCGTAACGGCATTATATTTCTCCGATGTACTCAACAGAGGAAGCTAATGCGGCATTTCAAATATTTCACGAAATACTGTGCCTATTCAATGAATTATGCTTCCCATATATTCGTATAAAAGTTAATCACCAACTCAATAACAACAAATGGCTGACAAAAGGATTGCGACGAGCATGTACAAATAAAAGGACCCTATATTTGAAGTATAAACAAGAAATATTAAATAAGTCTAAAAATAAACTGAAATCACAGACCAACCCCTATAGACCGAGCTTATAGGACGACTCGCGGTCACCGCCCGTATGGTGTATAGGTCAAATATAAGATTGTTCGCGCGCCTCTCCGATCAGTTGCGCCCAAGGTTACGACCTGTTAGCAGTGTGCACGAGTCTAAGAAAATAAATCGTAAACTATTGAATTCATTGGGAAATCATGGGATATTGCAGCGTAATATGGTGTGGCAAGTCATCTAAGACATCTACTTACGAAACAGATGGAATAACATCCCACGGGAAAGTCAAATTCATTATTTCATTGAATAATGTTTCTTGTCCGCGGGGTTCATTTTATACTGGTCAGTAAGCAGAGGCGAAGTATGTCCGTCCCTTTTCGTCAACTTGAAAATGCAATGCGCTATCCCTTTCCCTTTCGACTAGTGATGTGACGATGATGGTTTTTCAGTTGCGGAAACTTCGTGCTTCGTCATACCGTATTGTACCATTTTAGACATAATATATAGGTAACATGTTGTGTAAGTTTTTTTAGAATCCTCTAGGCCAGCGGAGCAGTTAGGCCGCATGTCACGAGGTGGACCTGATGATGAACTTCAAAGAAGTACCTACGAGGGAACTCGGTGTTGGTTTGTGATAGACATATGTTGTATGGGTTATTTAGAATCCTCTAGGTAAGCAGTTAGGCCTCATGTCACGAGATGGACCTGATGATGAACTCCAAAGAAGTGCGAGGGAACTCGGTGTTGGTTTGTGATAGACATATGTTGTATGGGTTTTTTAGAATCCTCTAGGTGAGCAGTTAGGTCTCATGTCACGAGATGGACCTGATGATGAACTCCAAAGAAGTGCGAGGGAACTCGGTGTTGGTTTGTGATAGACATATGTTGTATGGGTTTTTTAGAATCCTCTAGGTGAGCAGTTAGGTCTCATGTCACGAGATGGGCCTGATGATGAACTTCAAAGAAGTGCGAGGGAACTCAGTGTTGGTTTGTGATAGACATATGTTGTATGGGTTTTTAGAATCCTCTAGGTGAGCAGTTAGGTCTCATGTCACGAGATGGACCTGATGATGAACTTCAAAGAAGTGTGAGGGAACTCGGTGTTGGTTTGTGATAGACATATGTTGTATGGGTTTTTTAGAATCCTCTAGGTGAGCAGGTAGGTCTCATGTCACGATATGGACCTGATGATGAACTTCAAAGAAGTGCGAGAGAAGTCGGAGTTGATTTGTAATAGGCATATGTTATTGGTCCATTTGAATATGTTTTCAATACAACCTTCTATGACCTTAATAAAACGGACAAAAGAAAATAATTGTATGAGATTTTGCCGACACTTTTTTCGCGTAGGTATCGAAAGAGATTGCGATTCTGAGTAGAAATAATATAAAAATTCTAAACTTTAAAATTCATGTTCTGGGTACTTTAAACAGAAATGCCCTAATATGTTAAGTAAAAATTTCAGGTACATTGTTAAATTACTTAATGAAATATTAAATTAATCAATATAATTATTAAGTAAGTTTACTCTAAGTACACTAAATTGGTAACAATTTTACCACAATAAATTTCGGTGTCACTGGTAGCAGTACCCACTGTAATGAACATGTCCCATCCCTACGCTTACACGTGTCAGCGCGCCATGTTTGAAACGACCAATCGCAACGCCGTGAGCACCCCTCCCGCACCTCACAGTTTGGTGATTTGCGTCGGGAACAAAATGGCCAATATTAGGTTTCTAGAGGCGGTGTTCTGTGACTGAAATACACCAGGCTCCAATTTCACCACGGTGACAGGTGCGACAATTGTGAACCATCACTGTTGCTGACGTCACAGGCATCCATGGGCTACGGTTACCGCTTACCATCGGGCGGGCCGTATTCCTGTTTGCCACCATCATTGTATTATTTAAAAAAACTTTATTATATCGGAAAAAAACAGATATTTCTCTTGCTAAGTTTATGACAATTGTCACAACCCAAGTAACATTTTAGTCCTATAATTTTAGTTTTTATCGCTAAAAGCTTGTATAGACGTCGTATTAAGGTTTCAGAGGTGACCACCTGTCGTATAAAAGCGCTTGGCAACACCTTTTTGCTCTATAGGCTTATACAGCTAATATATTCTATAAGCAATTGATGTAAAGCTTTATTTCATCATTTTATAGAGCCGTTATAGGCGTGTACTATAACAGGTTCAAATATAACTACTATAGAGCAATATTACTGTATAATAGTATTTGGAATCACTTTTATGCAACTAATTTGCGCTATTAAGGTTCCCTGCCAAGCCGCTATAGTTTTGTGTTTTAACAGTGACAAAAACCCAACTATACAACGATTTCAGGATATAGTGGCTTTAGAGATCACTGCTATAGTACATAATACTTTAGTAGTTTGCGCTATTAAGGTTCCCTGCAAGCCGCTATAGTTTTGTGTTTAAACAGTGACAAAAACCCAACTATACAACGATTATAGGATATAGTGGCTTTAGAGATCACTGCTATAGTACATAATACTTTAGTAGTCATATGAACACTATTATAGAACTGTTTTGCTCTATAGTAGCGTTTTTGGGACATATTTATAGCGTTAAAAAGCGCTTTAGTAGTTTTTAAATCCCTATTATATCTCATCGCTGTAAACGTCACAATGACTCTTTTATATAACAAAACTGTTGTATAGTGGTTTTGTTTTTTCTTTTAAAAGACAACAGCGTTATAGTTGAGTTTTTATGTCTTATATAAACCGAGTTAGATACATAAAGGTAGAAAACGACTACTTGTAAATGATAAATTTGATCTGTAATGGCTACTTATATCTTGCTTATATAAGTTCAGGCCTAAGCCACATAATGTGGTTCCGTACAAAATATTTTTATATTTTAATGAATTGATAAAAAAGACCCCAGTGATATTAGTGATTGTAGGTGAGATTTATCATCAATGATTTAATACAAGCATAAAATCGTGACGGTTTAGATATTTATCGACATCCATTATTAGCACATTTTTTTTACCAATCACACTGAAAAAGGAAACAACAGTAATGACTACATCTAAATTAAAAAAATATCCTATATCTTTCTAAAGAGTTTGTATGTGTAACTGGGTCACAGCAAAATTCTTTTGGAACCCTAATTTTAATCATGATGGCGGTGAATATTTCGTCGTAAGTTCTATAGTTAGCCTATAAAAGCGTCGGATTTACTTCTTGGCTGTATAGTAGTAACTATGGTGAATATCATAATATTTTATTAAATTATTTTATTAAAAACATAAATAAATCGAGGGGGCATTTAAAATTCCTCATTAAACTAATACCATTCTAACGGTAAAACTTCCGTCCCATATACTTTTTGCACTAAGGACCGAATTATTCGACATCTAAATGGCGCATATTCATATAAAGTCTTTACTTATCACCATTTTACTTAGTACCGTTTTTGTGAAGTAAACACCCAACAAAACCACTCACAACAGTTGATGGAAAACTTGATAGCAAATTTCGTAGTAAAGGAACTATGAATTCTACAATAGTATAAAAAAGCACTATAATACAATTTCAAATACTACTATAGTATAAAACAAGCACTATAATGGAATCTCCAATGCCACTATAGTATAAATTAACACTATAATGGCGTTACTGACAACAAATTAGCACAAAAGTGATCATCACATCACTTTTATAGACCTAAAACGTCACGACTGACACTGCTACAGGTCTACTATATCACTGAATGGCACATAAGATGCGCCATTTCGGCTTTATACAATCTTCTTTGGTCTTTTATAGGACCTTAGGTGGTATTTGGGAAACGTTCTATCGACTACTATAGAACCACAAATTGTTACTTGGGAAGAAACACTACAATTGTCACGAAATTCCGACATATAACTCATTACCTGTCAAGAATTACCTACAATTCTTCTAAATCTTGACAATTGTCAGAAACTTCGCAAAAGAAATATCTGTTTTTTTCCGATATAATACAGTTTTTTTAAATAATACAATGATGGTGGCAAACAGGAATACGGCCCGCCCGATGGTAAGTGGTAACCGTAGCCCATGGATGCCTGTGACGTCAGCAACAGTGATTTTACAATTGTCGCACCTGTCACCGTGGTGAAATTGGGGCCAGATATACGATACTTTTGAGAAAATGTATAAATAGAGCAAAACAGCTACATAATATAAGAACTATCGCACAGGCCAAAAATAAATCGAGAGCTACTTGGCAAATTATTAGTGGTCCAACTCACACACAACCCACAATAACTAGTATCACTACCGACCACACAATATATTCTGATCCCACTACGATAGCTACACTTTTTAACGATTTCTACATAAACCTAACAAAACAAACTAATGATAATTAAACTGGCAACCACCCATCAGTACCCTTTAATCCAAAAACGATATTTCTTAATCCGTGTGATGAAAAATAAATTTTTAAACTTATTATGTCTCTAAACAATAGTCATGCACTGCCGTGTCAAGCCAAACTCACGTATCTTTGAAATGGCCATTTCGAGAAAAACGACTTTAAAGTTTAAAACAAAGAACTTATCATAACTTACAAAATTATGGTCCGTTTTTTTAATTTTTTATATAATATGAATAAGAAGTCCAAGAACAACCGACAAGACGTATTTAAAACTGAAATTGTATTTATATGAATTAATTATGCCAAATTTAAAATATGGACGGTCTAAAATTGCATACATTTTAAGTTACGCGAAATGCGGCATCTACAGATACGGTAATATGGCGTCGGCCTTTAATCCGTTGGCAGCACAACAGATACGGACGGTGTTATGCCGATCTCCAGTATTTTAATAGTGCTATGAAATCACATAGGTAACACTTAAAGAAAAGTCACATTTTTGGGAAAGTAGTTTAATGAATACAGTAATAATTAACATAATAAACGGTAAATTCTGTATGAAATAAAAAATGGTCACCAAACCTCCAAGGACCTCTATAATAAACATAGTACTTAATCTGTAATTTCAACATAATTTTTGATATCACTTTTTTTTTTGGACATAAAAATTAATAATTTGACCATTAAACCATCAAGCCTTCATTGCCGTAACTTACACATGCTGCGGTATCTACTAGTACGGTTACGCCGAACTCATGTACCTGCCTACTACCGTGCTACTACCTATCGAAAGTTACCACAGATTGGCAAACCTCGAGCGTGTCGCGCTTGTTAAGCTTATTATGGTAACTTAAAAAATCTTTAGTCAGAATTATTCCTGAGCATAACTGGGGTTTTGTCATAAATGTAAGTAATAATATTTTAAGTCATCTGCTTGAAATCCATAATTGTTTTTCATTCGAAGTATTGCAGTGCATAGTATTAATATAGACATAAAAAATTAAGTCATATATTTAGTGGTCATAATATGTATTTTTCATAAATGTTACAAAGCATGAATAATAAATATATATGGTTGTGAGCAACCTATGAAGCAAATATTACTTTAGTCTTAATCATAACCACACAAAGACCGTATAAAAGAGGAGATCAAAGAAGAGGAGCCCCCTCCAGTAGGACCGTTTCTCCTGAAACGGTTTTATAAAAGAAACTAATCATAGTAGGTAGGTTAGGTTCGTTAGGTTTCTTTAGATGCCCGAAGGGCAAACTACGCAGAAATAGGAGCCCCGCGTGAGCGGGGCTCCGTCGAATTAAGTGTTTGGACGGAGATCAGGGAAAAGGTTTTTTTCAAGGAGTTGTTGAGAGGCTAAAATTAGTTTCTTAAATTATTTATGTAAACCATTATGGTTGAAAATTATTATGCTACAAACCGTTATACGTAAAAACATTATAAGAATCGATTCATATGCTTTTAGCTGGTATGACATTTGATTCATTATAATCAAAACCTATACCTATGCACAAAAAATATATGACAACTGCTGAGTATGTCATCAAATATTATGGCTAAAAATGTATGACACAATATAATATGACTTTTCATTTGTATGCGCAATGATGATTATGACACAAGTTGTTATGCGCATCAAGGATATGACTTAAACTTGTATGCAACCCAATATGGATCCGGCATAAATAAGTAGTTAAAACCGGAGTTACAGTATTTTGACAACTTAGTTTTATGTGAAAATTAGGGCAAAAAGTAATGAAATCTTTATTGTATCATATAAAAGACACTATTTTAAATCGATTTAGCCCGGTTAACCCAAACTACTGTATCTCAAGATACGTTAGTTTGGCTTGACACGGCAGTAATGCAGTGGGTGACTGGGTGTGGATGAGTTAAGTACCAAAGCCATAAAGCTCTGTGCAAAATATATCAGTAAACCTTTGGCACATATAATAAATCTGTCCTTTAAACAAGGCATTTTTCCTAAAGATCTCAAATTATCAATAGTTAAACCGATATACAAAAAAGATGATAAAACAATGATGAATAACTACTATAAAGCTAGTGACAGATTCGATAAACAGCAAAATGCCCGTAGCAGCTATATTCCTAGACTTGAGCAAGGCTTTTGATTTTTGTCCAGCATTCGATCCTTTTTTTTTTTAAATTTGAGTGGTATGGTATAAGAGGGAATGCCTACAGTTGGATAAATAGCTACCTTTCAGATCGCAAGCAATGTACGGAAATACAAACTATTGAAAATGGAGAACTGATAACTAAGCGATCACAGTACAGCCACAACAGCTGTGGTGTACCCCAGGGGAGTATTTTAGGGCCCTTATTCTTTATTTTATATTTATATTAATGACTTGCCACTGCATATTAAACAAGATTGCATAATGTTTGCTGATGACACTACTCTAATAATTAAATCAGATGACATAAATAATTTTAACGATGACATTAATAAAACTCTCGCAGATATAATTGACTAGCTACACACCAGGGTGATTATCTCAACGATTTTTTTTTGCGGCGGAGCTGATAATGACAGTGTGGACTAATTATTTCACAATGGTATTTTTTTCTGAAAACCTTAAAAAATTATTATCTTAAGACAAATCGCAAAATGTTATAAAAGTTATTGTTATTTATTAAAAAAAATTTTTTCGCCGCAATTATAATTTTGGTGTAGTGTCCCGAATCCGTTTTTCTTGAATGATTTCTATAGTAGAACCATAACATCCATTGATTTAACTAAAACTTCACAAACTTTTACTCGTTATTAGTCTACGTATATTATAAGAAAATAAAAGTGAAGATTAGTGAATTGATACTCTAAACTAAGCATTACTAGTTGTCCTGGTAAAATAGTAAATTTTGGTGGTAAATATTGAAAATGAATTTTATGGTCGAACGAAACGCAACAAGGCTAACAAACGTGGAGTAACCTGTTAATTTTCAGGTCTGCTCTGGCACTGAACGATGATGCACGTGTCGTATGACGCTAGATCTGTCCAGCAAACGCGTAAGTATCTAATTTTGGTGTATTAAAATACTTTTTAATGCAATTTTGGTGGTGTATCTAACTAATGACCGAAAAGTAGTTGTTTTTGTGTGAACTGTATTTAAAGCATGTTTATAGTTTCTTTTTTAACCGACTTCAATTTCATAGAAGGAGGAGGTTCTGTATTCGGGGTACCTAATGATTCTCCGATAAACTTTTAGCAGATCATCGATTCGCCGACAACGATTCGCCGAACATCGTTTCGCAGAGTCATTTATTTGTCAATGTAACTTCTGGTCAACTAACGTTACGTAGACTCTTGGTTCACATACCGTTCAGTTTGCTTCTGTGTAAATTCGCAGAACTATTATTGGACGATTTCCATTTGGCAGAGTAATCGTTTCGTTTAAGCAATGTTTAGTCGAATAACGTTTCACATTTTACATATAAGTCGTTATTTTCGAAACAAAAGAATGAAATAAAATTTTATCATTTTTTAAGTAAATGCGTTAAGTATATGTATATAAAGTTACGAAGAAGTTAGCGAATATGTGGTGTCAAACTCGTGGTAAGGCTACAGTTGCACTTCATGAAATTGGTGGATTTGAGGAGGAAATGATTGAGTTACTTTAGAAAATACCGAAATCATAATACACATGCCTTTAAAAATTGAGGGGTTCCGTCAATTCCTCATGGATTACAACATCAGATCAGAACCAAAATTGTTATGGGAATACCTCGCAGGTAACTTTTTTCAAACAAAAAAAGAATAACTCAAATCGGACCATGGGTGCTGGAGTAATCGCTAAACATACTACTTTAAAAAAATCATCATCATTATCATCAACAATCATCATCAGGTGCACTTCATCAATAATTGAAATCTCACCTTATTTTATAATTTTTTTTTAGCATTAGAAAGAAGGTAAGCGAAGTTGACATGTCTTTTAATTGAAAAACGCTTTTTAAAAATCAGTAACTAAGTATTACTTATGAAAGCAGAAGAATATAAATGATCGTATTAGATTCGTGAATGTTACATATTTGCCATGACTTATTTTTAAAAAGAGTTTTTCAATTAAAAGACACGTCAAGATTGTTTACTTACCTTTTTTCTAATGCTAAAAAAACGAACATTCAATATTAATGCCAAATGAACATTCGACCTATTGTGTTTCGACCAATGGTTTCTCGGGTAATTATGACAGTTACTAAATGATTATTCTACGAATAGTAAATATGCGTATCAATGTTCTGCTTATTGACTACTCTCGCAATCGACTATTATGCGTAACGAGATTCGGCGAATCGTTACTCTGCCAAACAACCCGTCTGCGAATTGTTGTCGGCGAAACAAAAATCGGCGTATTTTTTTTCGGAATATCAATAGGGCACCTGAGTCGACAATGGAATCAGTCAAAATATTAACACGGAAAATAACTAATTCAATAAATGGCGGGGCCTCACGGATATACGTCGTAACTTGATATAAAAAAAAAGTAATAATTAGGTCTTTGATTGAATTACCATAAAACTACCTCATTAAGCTATTTATCCGAGAATCCGACATCAATATTATTTGTATCACTTGTATATATATTTACGCCTTAAACATGCTAGAAAAAATGGTTATAGATATAATTTCTTGCAGACTTTGTTCTGATAACGTTCAAAGTGATATTCAATACATAATCACACAAAAATATGGTCAATGTAATAAATATGTGCATTTTAACAAATTTCTCTAAATGAAACTACCAAATTTGGACTCTTTGCGCTAATGCTAAGGATTACATTTCCTTGCGGCGCGCGGGGACAGTTTCAATGCGGGCGGTGGCGGGAGTTCGTGCCAAGGACGCGTGGATAGTATGTAGGTAAGTATGTACTTACCTACAAGTTGCTACAAGTGACAGGCCAATTCGAACGTGGGCGGGCGTCTCGCTCGCACCAAATATTTGTGCGGCCAAGTCTAAGCAAAATGAACGCGCGCGTGAATGATAGCTGATTAAAAATAACTGATATCATTTCCAATATTATTGGTTGATGTTCAAATTATATTCGTAATTATATACGTCAATTATGACCCACTACAAAAATTAAAATTGCGCATGACTATCTATCGTTCTTATTTAATTTCAGAATGGCATAGTGTGGAGTGGCATTATAAAAGGAATACTTATTATCGTAGTCATTTGACAGTTTTGGTGACACTTTCACATTCTGTCACAGCGAAGTGTGTAGGCCCCCTCTTTAATTTGATATTAACGTCTATCCAACAACTTTGTCAGTAGAAAAAGGCGCGAAATTCAAATTTTCTATGAGACAATAACCCTTCGCGCCTAAGCGTCTGTAGACTTTTTTTTTCAACAAACGTATTATATAGACTATTTCGTGCTCTTTCAATTCATAGTTTACGTTCCATAATAAGTATAACAGTAAGTTCCATAATAAGTATAACATAGTATAATAAGAGTCGACGTGAAATATATGTTTACACTTTTGCACCTTACTCCTTTGCAATAAGGCGAAAAGTACGGCTTTAAAATGACAGCGTTTTACACAAAAATAAAACGCTAATTAAATAACTTACCATATTCGGAACCTAAGAATAAATAATATTGAGAGTGGCAACACTGTCGTAGGGGCCTATTCATAAATTTAAGTCATTTCAAATTTGGGGGGGGGGAGGGTCTGGACATCGGATGATGGTAGAACGACGCAGGAATAAACGGTGTCATTCGAAGCATGATTTTTTGATGATTTTAGGGGGGGGGGGGCGACAAAAATCGTCAAAAATAGATG
Organism: Cydia splendana; assembly: GCF_910591565.1. Classification (NCBI taxonomy): domain Eukaryota; kingdom Metazoa; phylum Arthropoda; class Insecta; order Lepidoptera; family Tortricidae; genus Cydia; species Cydia splendana. The sequence continues at coordinate 162,623 of NW_026946906.1, forward strand.
ACGTCCTGTATGGACAGCCCCTAGGTCGTATTGTCTTTTTCTAGCATATACCTCCCTCTCTCCCCCACACCACACAGGCAGGTTGCTTTGTCAGTTATACAAGACAAATTTTCAAGTCATTGTCTCAAAATTATACATATTTGCACCATGCAGGATTAAAACTTTAGGTTCCGAATAGAGATGCACCGGATATTCGGTTACTATCCGGTATCCTATCTCGCCCTTATTTTAATATCCAGACGGATACCGGATACTAAAATAAGGGTACTAAATAACTATGCTTGATATCGGAATATAATCGTACTCGATTATTATTTTAAAACAATTTAAACGTTCCATTCATTAGCTCGCGCACTAATTTCGTACCTAGTGATAGACCTATATACCGCGCGAAAGTTCATTACGAAACAGGCCAAAACTTCCACAATGCGCACCTGAAAAACCTGAATATTTCCGCCGGCCGAATATTCGGCGGCTGAATACCGAATATTCGGCCTATGATCAGGCCGTACATCCGGTATCCTGTATGCGGCCAAACAACTATCCGTTGCATCTGTAGTTCCGAATATGATAAGTTATTTAATTAGCGTTTTATTTTTGTGTAAATGCTGTCATTAAACAGCTGTACCGATATTCGGAACATAAGAATAATATTGAAACATGTTTGTTATCGCCTGGTGGTGGGAAGACGCCAAACCAATGTGATTATACATATCCTATGATATACTTATTATGTGTACGTAATATAATTATATTATGAGTGTTTAATTAATTATGTAGTACGTACACCCTTTATTGTAACACCTGTGAGGAGAGAGATATTTAGTAAAGTATACAACTTGACAGATACATTTTGTAAAATTAACATTTATTGTATTTATTTATTTATTTCAAATAACAAATTGCACCTTACAGCTAATGCCAAAGCGGCACAATTTGGAACACATTAACAACATAAAGCATTTTTAACATTATTTAACATACAATACAATATACAGCTAAGACACATGTATTCATTATGGTATGCTACTCTTAGGCATCTCTCTTTCTAATATCCTCTTGCACTTTCACATCACTATTCCGGATCGTTTTTATTTGCTAGATAATTTAATGGACAACTATAGTACATTGTAGGAGAGGGCGGAAAACCGCTAAAAGATGGACGAGTGAGTTTGAGGGCCGACACGTTGGTGGAAGCCCTCGAATAATACGACTCCATCTTTAGCGTTTCCGGCCGAGGCATTACATAGTGCTTTTCACGACTACTGCGAGGAAATAAGGAAACATTTGGATAACTATAAGTACTAGCCCGCGATTTCTCTGGTAGCAAATTACTAGCCACTGCCTGTGCTGTCTCTTGAATTTCGGTAGGCGTCAGCGTAAGAATATCATTTTCTTCACTAGAAGAACTCATTTTTATAGCGAGCGTAGATACGTGTTTCTTATATTTTATAGTACTATCCAATTCAGTGAGAATTTTCCGATCCCGCCTTTTTTCTTTTTTATCACATTTAAGAGGCGTTTTTATGTTGTTTGCTTCAAACCGACTCTAAACTTAGAAGCGATTTTGCTAAAAAACCACAAACAGTTACAAAAGTAAAAAACACCTGAAGCGTGAATCGAATGAATTGTCTGAATGAATGAATAGTTTGACATTTCGTTTTTTTTAAACAAGAAATTGGTCCTATAAATAACCTAAATTTATTTTTGAAGGAAAAAGTTGCGCCAAAAAAGACCTTTTATTGATTTTTATGTTTTAAATTATACTCATTGCTGTAGCGAACTGTCACCAATGACAGATGATGATAATAATGAAACATTGTAGTAGTGGTGGTTCAGGTACTACAGCTATTGCCTACTTTCCAGCTTGGTTTTAGACCATCTATTGCCACATTTCCGAACAGTGGCGTGAAAAATTTAATTATTTATTTCACACCAGCTCGGAAAGGCTTACTTTGCACTTCAAAAACTGAGAGCAAAGTTTCATTTTATTCACAAGTGAGGCAAAGGAATCAAATGCAAATTTTGAGTTGTTTTCTTATGTTTGCTGGTAGAATTGACTTTTAAATCATAAATATTTAATAAAATTCATTTGTATTTGATTTTGTATGATATTTTTACATTTAATATTTGCTTTGGGTTGGTGTGGTGAAACATTTTGTGTTTCACTTGGGGCAAATTTTGTTTAACCCTCGTGCTTTGAAACCCTCGCAACGCTCAAGATTCCGTTTCGAATGTTTTACTTGCTCCAGTATCAATATTAGCACGAGCGGTTAAACAACAACTTTGCCCCCTTGTAAAATAAATAACTATTTCAATATAGTCAGCTAAACTGAGGTACAAATTCAAAAACTCACCAGCAGTTTAGCTTCACGACCTTCCAGATGGAAAAACAGCAAGCCAATGACTTGAAAATTTGCCTTGTATAACTGACAAAGCAACCTGCCTGTGTGGTGGGAGTGTAGGAGCGAGGGACGTATATGCTAGAAAAGGGCAATACGACCTACGATAGTGTTGCCACTCTCAATTAGAAATGCAATGGATAGTTGTTTGGTCGGATACCGGATATTTGGCCTGACCGTCGGCCAAATATTCGGTATCCGACCGCCGAATCTTCGGCCGGCGGAACAATAAAAAAAATAAAAAATCATTTATTTCAGACCTTGGTTCATACACTTACACCAAAAAACTAATTAACTACAAACTAAATTTAACAATACCTACATTTCGGTTTTTAGGTGCGCATTGTGCAGGTTTTAACCTGTTTCGTGGTGAACGTTGGCGCGGACTCATTTCTATGTTCGAAATGAGTAGGTACCTACGCGTGCAAGTGAGTGGATGTTTAAATTGTTTTGAAATAATAAACGAGTAATGTACAATAGGACCGTGACTGTTTCTTAAATCCAATTTGTTTACTCTGAAATCAAGCAAAGTTACTATCCGGTATCCGGCCGGGTATATTATTCTGAGGTTCCAAATATGGGTACAGTTGTTTAATTGTTGCTTAATTTGGAGATTGACCCCAATTTCATTTCAGATCAAATCGGTCGATTTGATCATCCCGTCTGGACTTCACTTAACAGCCGTAACACATTACCGCGCCGTTCAGGGTCACGGTGCGCCAAACCATAGCCTGATGTCATGTAGGTATGTATAATGTACTTAGTCCAAAATTATGTTATTTATATGCATTAAACGTTAAATCTGAACCAATTCGATTACTATTCTATAGTGAAACACATTCAGCTTGACTAGAAAAAGCGCGGCAAATTTAAAACATGTATAAGTAAAAAGCATTTAACGTTTCAATAGCGCTCAGAGACCTGACTTTTATCTCGATATCGTAATTTTCTAGCGACAAATCCATTATCTATACAAAACTGTCGCAAAAATGTTATCGCTTCTATATCGTGGTACAGGATAGGATAGAGTCATATACTTTACTACTTGCTTGCAAGTATCGTAATTAAACAGTGCTAAGTAGTTAAATACGCGCAATGTATTTTTATGTCATAAATAATGTATTTATTTAATGTTAATTTAGTATTCATTATAGTATGTATATTGTTTTATCCACAAATATGAATAATTGTAGTTAATTTACCAATAAAACATAATTTATACGGCCACAAATAAAATATGAAATGCTTCTAAAGTCTGTTTGGTTATTTCTACATGGAAACGAAGTCATTTCAAATTATAAAAACATTAACTGAACACCTTATTGCCGCCTGCAGTCACCGCTCGCCGCTCAGCTATCCGCTGTCGTTAATACCACGGCCTTACGTTTTTTGACAGTGAGTCGCGTCAGGGGAGCGACACGGTTCGGTGCGCTTGCGTTCAGTCGAGTTTTGGAATATTACGGCAAATTTTTGTTGTTTGTTAATTTGTTGGTTATTGTTGTTTGTTAATTTGTTGGTTATGGTGTCGACTTTTATTGCCCTAGTCGCCAAATGATGTTACTAGTGAAATTTTAACCGACACCACACGGTAAAAATAAGTTTAACAATAATTACTTAATTAAAAATCGAATAAAAACGGTATTTCTAATACATAACTTATATTTTTTGCTATTCAATTAAAGAGTACTAACAAAATCCTAACTCAATTAATTAGTGCAAATATTTTAAGGTTTGCGATTCCTGAAGTGAAAGTAAACAAATCAACTTGGATTTAGATAGTCAAGATATTACTCGCCTAGAGAGTATATTACAAAAATATAACCATTGTTTTGACGATTATTCCGGCCCAAATTCTAGTGAATGTAACGTAGAAATGAAGATCGAACTAACAACAGAAGTGCCTTTCTATCATAGGCCGTACAGAATGTCTCTTAAGGAACAAGAAGTTGTTCGCAACATAGTACAAAATCTTATTGATAAAGAGGTAATTGAACCCAGTAACTCACCATACGCCAGCCCAGTCATATTAGTTGCGAAAAAGTCAGGAGAATACAGAATGTGCGTCGATTACCGTCAGCTAAACAAAATCACGAAAAAGGATAGTTACCCATTACCGGTTATTCAGGATCAGTTGGATAGGTTAAGTGGTGACAAAGTATTTACGAAGTTAGATTTAGCGGCAGGGTACCATCAAATCAAAATGCATCCAGACAGTAAACAATACACTAGTTTCGTGACCCCATTCGGACAATTTCAGTACAAAAAATGCCATTTGGTTTAGCATTTGGTTTGGTTTGGTTTGGTATATTTTCATTCAGTGTATTATAAGCTTTAAGAATAATATACAATTGTACCTTAAATATTATTTGTTTCTGACAAAATCGCATTTGAAGTTCCAAAAACGGCAAAATCTGCCACTTTTTCGCATGTCCCAGTGGCGGCATAGCCCAATAAAAAAAATCACAACTTTGGATGTAGGTAACGTATTATTATTAACTTTGTATTTTCATAAAGAGCATTCTAGAGAGTTGATTTAATCATTTGGATAAATTAATGCATTATTATTTAATAAAACAAGGGAAGCCTTTTTATCGTTGTCCCGCGCGGCAGTTGTTTTGTTATGACTTAAAGATACCCCCTAAAATCTTCTTTGTCTAAAAGCGGTTAGTTGGGCGTCGATTACCACCGAGTGTAGATGCGGAAACAGTTTAATTTATATAAAAACAGGTAAGAATCTCTTTCGATATATTTTAGTACGCCTAGAATGACATTTGTATGGACGCTTAATATGATGGTACACAGTCGAAATAAAAATGTGTATTTTATAATATCATCAATGGCCTTTGCGTCTATTGCAGACAATTTATGGTGTAACATACATTACACCACCTGGGACGGAATTAAGGAAACGCAGGGATGCCCAGCACCTGAATTACCCTCTCGGCTTCACTGTCTTATCCCACAGGAAAGGCGAGCCAATACGTGTGGAGACAGGTCGGCTGCAGGAATCTGCCGCATATTTCAGGTTGGACCCTACTCGCGCCTTACTGAAACTCCATTCCGGGTTTTATTTTGGAGTATCCTTCTCCTAGATGGATTGCAAATCAATGTCCTCGCATAGGATAGGGTGTCGTACGAGGCGACTAAGTCCACAAAAGAAGCAAGAAGCTATTTCGTCACAGGGGAGATGGTCCTCTTAACATTGGTTTCCATTTTATAATAATAGTTGCAAATATAGTGTTAAAATATATTAGTAAAATAAATAAGTGAATCGGTTGTATTGTGTAGGAAATTTCGCAAAAAAATATTATTGGCGACATTTGTATGACGACATTTATATGGCTATTTTAACCGTACAAATGTCGATTGTGGCATACAAATGTCGACATAGTGCCATACAAATGTCGAAAAGGTGCAATACAAGTGTCGTCAGGGTCTTACAAATGCCACAAAAATAATAAATAGTGCTATAAAAATTTTGATACTGCCATATAATGTCGAAAAAATGCCATAAAGATGTCAAAAGCACCTTACAAATGGCTAAATAGTGCCATATAAATGTCGATATTTAAACGTCCATATCTTGGCAACTTATAAAGTAGAGTGGTGACTCCTACAGTATTTTTTTTTGTTTTTAAGACGCTAGGTAGGCCCAATGCCCTTGAGCGTCTGGGCGGAGCTAAGCGCTCTGTACCCGCACCACCCGCTTACCCCGCTCGCTGCGATCGTACGTGAATTTTGTATCGCTGCACCGCCACGAGGTTCAAAGAATAAGATAAAGCCCAGAGGCGCGCAGTTGGCGTTGGCGCTATACTCGTATTTGTCTATCTTTTGTTTGCAGATATTTTATCGTATGAGTATGAGTAGATCATGCATAGGTATACTGGTGCTGGAGGTATTAAATTATAATACAAATATATTCCTCTATGCATTATACTTCACAAGTCTCGATTAGTTAATTTGTGTTTTATTCGTTTCTTACAAATAAATTCCGAAGTCAAAACGACAGATAAAGATTAATATTGAGGCGTATAATGCGTTTATACAGACAGTTTTTACCTCCATAATAAATAAATATAGGTACACATATTGCGGGTGTTTTATAGTAGTTCAGTCAGATACCACGATTATGCATGCGGTAACAAAAGTCGAGGTCAACGAAATAATGTACCTACTACTCATCTTTCAAAGAAATAAAAATAATAATGGTTCCGTCTGACATCTCCATTGTAAGCTGTTCAATATTATATCAAACTGAATTATTTAACAATTTGACATGATTTGATTTGCAAGGAAAAAATTGGTAAAAAAAAACATGTTTATCGTTTATTTTACCCTTTATTAAACCCTTTTATATTAATTACATACATACGGTAAACATAAAAACCTCACATACATTATTGTTTTACATATACACTTAAAAAAAAAGTCATTTATTACAAATATTGATACATGTTATAAAATATATGTTGAAAGTTATTTACTTGCACAGTGCTGTATTATTACATTTGAAGCATTTTATGCCCCCATGATAAAGTAGACATTTTGTCTGTATTAATGTACCTTTTATCATCCTTGTTACATAATTGTTACATAATTTGACGACCGGTCTGGTCTAGTGGATAGTGACCCTGTCTGCTAAGCCGATGGTCCTGGGTTCGAATCCCAGTAAGGGCATTTATTTGTGTGATGAACACTAATATTTGTTCCTGAGTCATGGTTGTTTTCTATGTATATAAGTATGTATTTATCTATACAAGTATGTATATCGTCGCCTAGTACCCATAGTACAAGCTTTGCTTAGTTTGGGGCTAGGTTTGATCTGTGTAAGATGTCCCCTAATATTTATTTATTTATTTATTTATAATGCCACTTTATTTACAAACTGCGTAAATATTTCATGTTTAATTGACTTAAACAGCGCTTGTTTTTTGCGTATTATTTGATCTGAAAATAGTGCATCCGTATACTCAGAAATTTTAAGATCACGTACAACAGATTTTTTAACGCCTTTTGCCTTTTTCACCGTATAGGGTTTTTTGGTACAGTCGGTACCCTGAGGTGTTGTCGTGATACAATATAATTTTGATCGCAACCCAACAAAACTCGTTATAACTTTACCCTTGAGCTCGTCTTTAAATAACCCTGGAATCTTTTTATTAATTAATGTATGAGAAATAGGGTGGCCAAAAGTATAACACCAGAAATTCAGTCACTTGGTTTTTATTATGTTAAAATAATTCACTACAAAATTATATTAATTATTATTTTAATAAGTTGCTGTTTACACTAGAACACTTATTTTAAATACTTAGATAGGTGTGAACGGTTTCACAGCTCAACCGAAAAAGACCCCGATCATCAGTTGGTCAGGTATTTTATACCTGGCGAAATGGCGCCACCTCGATCGGACGTGACGTCACAATCAGCCGACTTTAACCTGGCGAAAATGGCGCCACCTCGTTCGGACGTGACGTCACGATCAGGCGTTTTAATAAACCACGTGATCACGTATTTTGTTCGTCAATACACTTACTATTTACGAGACCAAGTGTTTTATATTTGAAATTAACAATTAATAAAAATATTTCTTACATTCGGCCTTTCCTGACATCAAGTTTGTCCCAAACTTAGGTACTTAAAGATTAACATGGTCATCAATACATATCCTATTTAAGATTACAAACTGGACTACATAATATTTGAAATGATATCGTACACAGGTTTTTTTATTTTTTTTTTATTTTTTTACATAACTGACTTTTAATCACACTCAATCATGACTACATATTATCGGTATCATCACACATCAACCATATTATTAATTCCGTCGTTCCACTCTTGCTATACTGCCATACTAACCATACTACCATACTAACCATACTAGCCATACTAACCATACTAGCCATACTAACCATACTACCCTTACTATCCTTGCTAACCATACTACCAATACTAATCATCAAAACATTTTAAAATCAGTTTAGCATTACTATATTTACTATGAATAATTACTGACAAAGAACATAAATAACTCTAATAATCCAATCATCATTAAATGCTGTCATATAGCTAATGAATTATGAGTTTGAGATGACTTCGATAGTTAACTACCAATTCAAATCAATTCAATCTCACTCACGAATGATTATCTCTTCTCACTTAGCCACTGCTAACTACTCGGATCAACAACTTCGTATATACAATATCTTTGATACAATTACTATTTCCAGCTCTTATCCATTTCACACATACATATAAAATGATATACTTAATCATAACTCTACACACACGAATAAGTTTTATATTCAAATCACTATGAAATCTTTTTCGATCGTGCACCAAGAACTCATTAATGGTCGTTACTTTCGGATTCAGAGCTACTTGTAAAGTCATCACCATTATCATCAGTGTGCGTATTTATCCAGGGTTTAATACGATCAGCTGCCCATACATTACAATAGTTTCTCTGTGTAATGTTAGACCCTATAATACTAGCTATTTCATACCTATCATTTTCGAGAACTTTTGTAATCCTAAATGGTCCTGTAAATTTGGGCAATAATTTCTTGCTTTGACCTTCATTACTTGGGGTTGGTTTCAGTATCTTTACGAGATCTCCTACTTTATAAGTTCTGGCCTTTATCTTATGACTGTCATACCGTATCTTTTGGGATGCTTGATCGTTCCCAATGTGTGAACTTATTTCTGCCCTAATATCCTCTATAGTACCGACTTGTCGTGTCTCGTGCAAAATTTCTGAAAAAGCATTATCGCCTTTACTGACCATTCTAACTCCGAACATTGCTTCTGAAGGCGTTTTGCCTATCCCCTTATTCATGGTATTATTTAACCCCCACTGTACCTTCCCTAAAATAGTATCCCAATAGCGTTCACCTAACTTATTTGCGTACGCCGTCAGTGAATCAAGTATCGTCCGATTATATCGTTCTACTTGTCCATTAGCTCGAGGTGTACATACCGCATTAAGGATGTGTTTAATTTTTGATCGTTCACAGTAATTCTTAAATTCTTTTGAAGTAAAAGAAGTTCCTCGATCAGAAATTAATCTATTGGGATAGCCAAATGTCGTGAAAATATCTTCTAAAGCTCGAATCGTTAAGTTAGATTTAAGATTTCGAAGTGGTTTCAGCAAGCAGAATTTGGTAAACGCGTCCACACATACCAGGAGATACGACTGACTCTTTGCACTTTTTACAAAAGGCCCTAAATGATCAATATGTATAGTGTCAAAGGGTCTGTCAACCTTATGGATCGGATGCAAAAAACCCTCTTTAGGTCCCGTCGGCTCTTTACTATATGCGCATTCAATACACGCACGGACATACTTGGTTATAAAGCGTCTCATCTTAGGGAACCAAAAATCTTGCTTTATTTTCTCCAAAGTTTTCTCAACGCTAAAATGACCAATGTCGTCATGATTAAACTTACACAATTGAAACCTTGCACTTTTAGGAACAACCCATTTTAACTCACTACCTACTTTTCTAAATAGTCTATTATCTTTAACCAAATAATTATCTTTTATTTCGGAATATTCTTTATCTTCTAAAATTTTACGTATCCGCTGGATTTCGCCGTCATTTAACTGTAGACTAAGTAGCCAATCTTCCTGTGTGATTCTTAATATTGAAGGTATAGGGTCTTGAATTGGTTCCGGTCCACAAGGCTGAGGGTTCCTACTGAGTGCATCGACATGAGACATAGTATGACCTGGTTTGTATTGAATCTCGAAATCGAACTCCTGCATTGCAATCCACCACCGTGCTACGCGAGGAACGAGATCTCTCTTAGCAAAAGTTGCTCGTAACGCGCTACAATCAGTAACAAGAGTGAACTTTAAGCCTACCAAATACACTCTGAATCTTTGTAATGAACAGATAGCAGCCAAGGTTTCAAGTTCATACGCATGGTAATTTTGTTCTTCTAAGCTAGTTTTGCGACTGAAATAAGCTATCGGACGGAAACTGCCTGTCGTATAGTCTCTTTGCATTAAAATTCCTCCTAAGCCGTATTTGCTAGCGTCAGTATGTACCTGCGTTTCGCTTTGTGGATTATAAATTCCTAACAAGGGTCGTTGTGTAAGTGACTCTTTCAGTTGGTGAAATGCTTGTTCTTGTTCTGGTGTCCAGCACCAAGAACAGTCCTTTCTAGTCAAATCAGTAAGTGGTCTAGCTATGAGCGCAAACCCCTGAATAAACTTCCGAAAATAACTTGCTAGGCCAATGAACTGTCTCACTTCATGTACGTTTCGTGGTGTTGGAAAACTTGCAACGGCAGCAATCTTATCTTTTCCCGGTTTAATTCCTTTCGCACTTATTTCATAACCTAAATATTCTAGTTCGTCTTGAAGAAAATTGCATTTTTGTAAATTTAGAGTTAGTCCCGCGTCTAGTAACAGTTTAAATGTATTTTCTAATCTTACTATTTGTTCAGCAAAATCTTTTCCAGGTATAAGTATGTCATCCATATAAGCGAGTGTGGAATTAAATCGGGAATTGCCTAATATTTTATGAATGGTTCGCTGAAATACAGCCGGTGAATTTGCAAGACCAAAAGGCATTTTCTTGAATTGGTATAACCCATCAGGAGTGATAAAAGAGGTATATGGTCTACAGTCTTCACGTATAGGTATCTGGTAATAACCACTAGCAAGATCTAAGCTTGAATAATATTTATTCCCATTTAACATGTCTAACTGGTCCTCGATCCTAGGCATTGGGTAATGATCCTTGACAGTTTTTTGGTTTAGTGCCCTAAAATCTACACAAAGTCTTCGCCCACCGTTTTTTTTTGAAACTAATAAAATAGGACTCGCGTATGGAGAGTTAGATTCTTCAGCTATATCATTCTCAATAAGTTCTGTCACCATATCCCTAACTATCTGCCGCTCTGTATAACTCAATCTATATGGTCGGTAGACAACTGGTGTTTGGTCTTTAAGCTCAATAACCATTTCTGACGCATCTGTACACCCTAATTCTGATAAATTTTGTGCAAAACATGGCCTGTACTTATTGATTAAATCAATTACAATCTTTGATTGGTCATCAGATAAATTTGGATTCATTTTAATATCATCTTTAGTGAATGGTGTAAGAGTAGTCTGATCAGTTATTCTATTGCAAGAGACTTTTGATTCGTCTAAAGATTCAACAACAGAGACTTCATCCGCGCGTACAAACAAGGATCCAGCCTTCAATGTTATTGGTTTCGTGGATTGATTACATACCGCAATTTTACAGTCTCCGTTATGTAAACTATAGACTCCTCCTACAACACTATAATCCATGTTTTTCTGAGACCGTAAGCTATCGTTAATCAAGATGTCGCAATTCCTTTGTTCACTACTTTTACAGTCCACAAATTCAAACGCGCCTACCTTAGTGTCAGTTACGATTCTAAGAACTACCTTTTCACTAGTAGATTCAACATTATTTGCCAGGGTAGCCCAATCTATGTTCGTATTGTTTGTATCACATTTTAGTATGTCTAGTCGCTCATGTGTTTTTACTGCTAAAACTTCGGGTCTTTCTGTAAAGTCCTGCCCTACTAAAATTTCGTCAGTTAATACAGTAGAGTCTACTATGTAAGCGTCTACATCGGCTGTGACTTCCCCTAATGTCAAACTGAACTTTACACGTCCTAATGGTGTATATGCAGTGGGCCCAAATCTAATGTTAGATATGTCACTCTCTGATTTTGGTAATGAGTGTTTATCAACAACATCTTGTCTGATCAAAGTACAATCGCTTCCAAAGTCAACAAAACTTTGCAACTCAATATTTTTGTTTATAAACACAGGCTTATAATATTTTGAATCAGGTTTTCGGCTTTGCGCAAACATTGTTTTCTTATCAGTATTTTTAGTATTCAATTTGTTCCGAAAACAATCATTAGACTTATGGCCCATCAAGTTACAATTATCACACTTAGCAATTGGTTTAGGACATTTAGTTGATATGTGTCCTTTTTCTTTGCAGTTATAGCACGTAACCTCTGTTTTGTTAGAATTCCGGCAATTAATCGCGCGATGACCTGATTTGTTGCATTTAAAACAGATAACATCATTGGAAGCGCTTGCATTTGGTCGCTTAGACGTTCTCAGGCTAGTTTCTTTACAAAAATCCTTTAAAAATTTTAACAAATCTTCTGGGTCCGTTAAGCGGGCTGCCATAGCACTCGAACGCATGATTTTATCGTCTATTGCATAAACTAAACAATCGACAGCTTGTTTACCTTTAATGCCGCATGCATTAAGCAAAATCATTTTGTCATAATAGTATTCGTCAACTGATTCTCCGTGTTTTAACGACCTATCTAACATCTCCATTAATAAAGCAGCGTAATTTGTTTCTGAAGGAAACGCTCTAGTCAATCGTTCCTGCCATTCTGACCACGTCATAAGAATAGACTGCAACCCCTCGTACCACTTCTTAGCATAACCGGCTAACTTAGGTAAGGCGAAATGAGAAGTTTGTTCATCCGTCCAACTATAAATTTTAGCACACTCATTTACTTTGGCTATCCAATTTTCTATCTTTTGGTTCTTTTGTGCAGGATCGAAATTTGGAATGATGTTTTTATCATATGACATTTTATGTGTATTAGACTTTAACAATTTTTGAAAAAACATTGCAACATCAGTCAAACTAGAAGTTAACATCGGTACCTCGACATTATCTCGCGAAGCTGCTGAGGTCGTCTCCTGTCCCTCGCCTGGCTCCAACACCGGCTGGTCCGCCACTCTCTCGTCTCGTTGTCGCTGTGCAGGCACCGCATCCGTTTCATCTGCCAGCTCAGCACCTCTTAACCTTTTCATTGGTTCTGTGATAGACTCTTGCTGGAATTCAGAGATTAAGGTCTTACTATTTTGTAGTCATAAACATAATACTACTCAAATATGTTTGCAATTCTTCAGTTTTCCTAATATACTGTGAATGTTAAATCGTCTAAAAGAAACTCACAAAACACACAAAACAAGAAACTAGAAGTCTATACTTATGATAAAAAAAAACTATTAACCAACTGCTGTATCAACTAATTATTATAAAACCTACACATTCTATTTATTTCATGCTTTTCTTACTGATAAAAAAATAATTAAAAAAAAGAACCTTAGATTTATTTGTGAATGTATAATTATCTAACACTATTATTATTAACCAATAATCGTGTTATCAATCACCACGAATTAAAATTTCTACATATTTTATCCCTTGAGGAAAAAAATATATAGTCATTTGTTCAGGAAAAAAAAATCAAAACATGTTACTCGCCTGTTGTATTTCTCGTGCCGGTGTGTAACTCTGTCGCTTAGAATTCGAAGCACGTGGAGACCGTTCTCGTACCAAGCTCTCATGATGACGTTCTACCCGCCGTCGTTTCGATGGCGACCTGCGCTGCGTTGATCTCGACTTCCGCTTCCCACCATGGTGGCTCGCCGTGGACTCCGTGGATCGCTCTCTGCTACTCGTACTACGGTCTCGCCGACTCGTTCTTCGTCTGGATGTACCATGCACTGCATCCTTATAGCGTGAACGTCGGTCCCTTGAACGAGACGTTCGACTTGGCTTGTTTCTTTTGCTCCGTCCCGTCATGCTTCATGTATGTATGTACTTCATGTATGCCCACTTCTGATATGAGAAATAGGGTGGCCAAAAGTATAACACCAGAAATTCAGTCACTTGGTTTTTATTATGTTAAAATAATTCACTACAAAATTATATTAATTATTATTTTAATAAGTTGCTGTTTACACTAGAACACTTATTTTAAATACTTAGATAGGTGTGAACGGTTTCACAGCTCAACCGAAAAAGACCCCGATCATCAGTTGGTCAGGTATTTTATACCTGGCGAAATGGCGCCACCTCGATCGGACGTGACGTCACAATCAGCCGACTTTAACCTGGCGAAAATGGCGCCACCTCGTTCGGACGTGACGTCACGATCAGGCGTTTTAATAAACCACGTGATCACGTATTTTGTTCGTCAATACACTTACTATTTACGAGACCAAGTGTTTTATATTTGAAATTAACAATTAATAAAAATATTTCTTACAAATGGAATATTAAACTGGTTTTTTGGTTCCAAATTGCTGGTGTCAAAGTGGTCTAAAAAGCACAACCGCAAGTCTTTGTAAAAATCTTGCGTTTTGATGGAATAAACGAATGAATCGGTATCTGTATATAACAGACTTACACGATCAGAATAATGTGGTTTAATAACCGAGTAGTGAAAGTCGTACATGTGGCTTTTCGATAGTTCTAGTACTGTGAAACCAATATAAATTGGTTTGTTAAGTTCTACACATTCTGGTTTCATCTGAATTGTAACTAAATTATCTGATAAAATTGAAATACGATGAAAATTAGGTTTGTTTATTAAATCACACGCTCCGGTTTTCTTTTTAGAAATATTATTACGATCAATCCAAGTATTGATAAATTTTACATTTACTCTATTTTCAGTATTTTCCAACGTTTTACCGAAAACACTATTATTTAGTAATTTAAAGAAGTCTTGTTCGAATTCGGACTCTGCTTTTTTTCTTAATTCTGTGTTTAAATCGATATATTCTTTAAGAAATTAGCTTTGCCGGAATTTGATAATACGATGGATTTTTTTTAATTTAAGACCATGACTAAGACAAGTTTTAAGGTGAACGTAATGTATGACATAATTGTATTTGTCATATAAGTTTGGTATCAATTTCTCCATCATTCCACCAGGAGGAATCATTTTCTCTGCACAAAACGGCAAGTCGTTGTGTGTGTCATGAAGATAATTAGGATACTGGATATCTACTTCTAAAATATAACCGAAAGTCCCTTCATCAGATATTTTCATAACTTCAAATGTCTCAATTTCATTTTTGTTCAACCACTGAAACTCAGCATAAGGCATGTACTGACACATACTATAACCATACAGGTTATTACAATCTATATACACAATATATGAGTCTTGTTTATTTTTGTCATAATTTTCAATATAAATATTATTAGCTTCAGCATATCTATTCGAACACAAACATATGCCTCCTCGAATACCGCTTTGAATCATTCGAATCATTTCAAAATCGTGTATAAGCTCTAGAGTGACTCCGGTTTTAAGCAACATTGCATCATATGATAGACTAGGCGCTGAGAAATAAAATGCTGGATCTAATCGATAATGTGTTTTGCTCGTTTTTCGGAAATGCTCAAATATGTCAGTAAGAAGCAGTACATCAGTTTTTAAATAAAGATCAGTATATTGGCCCATATCCTTGATTTTAAACATCTCCCACACCAACTTAGCATGATTATATTGTTCATCTGTTACCGTTTGGTTAGTTAGTGAACTAAAAAACTCATTCTGTTGGGGTAACTCTTTTTCTTCATACGATTGCCATGTTTTCATATGTTCATAAGGATAAATTCCTTTTGTTAATAATAACTCAAATTTATTCATATCCGGAAAACTTTTTTGTAAATGATAAAAA
The DNA here is from genome assembly GCF_910591565.1 of Cydia splendana. Classification (NCBI taxonomy): domain Eukaryota; kingdom Metazoa; phylum Arthropoda; class Insecta; order Lepidoptera; family Tortricidae; genus Cydia; species Cydia splendana. The sequence goes on from NW_026946906.1 coordinate 178,538, forward strand.
CAGGATCTATCCATGCTTTTTGCGAGGTCGTCCAAACTAGAGCTTAAAAATTTAAAAGAATCAACAAAGCGGAGCGGAAAACATTGTTCTTCATCTTTCAAGACGACATATTTTGTAAACGAAATGTATTTTTCCATAGACTTTGGAATCAATTTAACTTCACCAGGAGATTTACACAATTCTTTGATAAATAAGTGACAATCGTAACCTGACAGATTATGAAAGAAAACTGGTAGAAATCGAGGCACCTGAAGTTTCAAGTTACATTGCGAATGAGCTGCGCCGCGGTATTGACCGGATAAATGGCAATGATCACGAACTTTATTTTCGTCCCATAAGAGACCTTGACAAATATAGCAAACTATAGCGTTAGAAAATGCTTCGCGATCTGAATCTGTAAATACTATAGGCCTAGTTTTTCCTAGAATTTTCGATATATCTTTAACTTTTTTGTAGAGTGACTCAACAAAAACTTGTACACAGTCGGGACCCCTATATGAAACATAATCATTTAAACTTTCATCATACGAGCACACAAGTTTAAAAGTAAATGCTACTGGTATGTGTTTTTGAAATACAAATGTATCTGATACTGTAGGATCATTGTCACACCCTTGATAAGTTTCTAATAATGTTTCGGCATCAGCGTAAACAACGAAAGGAACTGATTGTGTTCGTTCATAGTGATTAAACTTGATAGTACTACCTGATTTTGGTAACACTGTAGCTACACCTGCACAATTATGTTTACTTAACTGAGCATTACTATTGAAAAACAATAGGCAATCATCGCAAAAATGCAGTGCACTATGATGTTTCGTTATTTGATTCCTAACAAGTCGAGACAAGTTACTTATTAAGCAATAGTGTGTCTGGTCGTTTTTTTCTAGTAAGAGTAAGTTTATTTTATTTTCTCTTTTAAATGATGATTTGTAAAGAGGTCCAACCACATTTGTGCCTTTTAATCCGTAAACATTTATACTAATGTTATTATTGTTGCGTTCAAACACTGAAATGTCCTGAAAAGTTACCGGAGATGATAAATCTTCTACATTTAAAACATTTTTGAAATGTGGGTAAGAGGTAGTACGATTTACGTTTCGTTTAGCAGGATAAAAACCTGCAACGACACTCCAAAGAAAACAAAAATCATCCTTATTTTTTATATTTATACAAGCTTTTTTGTTTTTAATAAATGCAGGTAACTCTATATAACAAGAACCTCGCATCGGTTCGTATTTATTTATGTTTACTTCGACATGAGAATTACTTAAAAACGACCAACCACTGTCTCTATGCTGGAAACTCTCTATTTTGCGCAACAAATTTGCGATGACTGTTGCATATATTGTTTCGAAATCAAAATGTGTATGTATTATTATATTTTTAGTACCAAATGATTTAATTTCTTGTGTGTCATTTTTGCATAAGTAAAATAAACTATAGAGTTCAAAATTGACTTTAACCGAAGTATGTGTTTGAATTGCTTCATTTATCAGGTGTCGCACTTTATTAGAAACTGATTTTAAAAAGTCTGCAGTGAGATGGCATTTGGGGTTGATAAAATATACCAGTCTAAGTAATTAATTAACAAATTTAACATTTGCTTCCCAATGAAAAAGAGTAAGTGTAGTAAAAGAAAAAACTCGTGGGTCGATACTGACATTATAACCACAAAGTGCCTCCTTTTCGATGTAATGAACCTAAAAAACAAATTTCCTGATTCTGGTAGGTTATCAAATTTTGCCGAAAACTTATCAATTGCTTATGGCTTAAAACTAAAATCAAAACGAACACAGTATTATGATGATTTAATTAGTAAAAACGAAAATAAAAGCAAGTCAATGTGGAACGTTATCAATAAGGAGCTAGCTAGAAAACCCAGCGAACCTTTGGACTTCACCGAATTGATAAAAGAATGTAACGGTCTCCCGGTGACTAGCAAGCAGGAGGTGGCGGACGCGCTGAACGCGGAGTTCGTGAGCGCTGCGGCGGCGTGCGGCGCGCCGCGCGCTGACGTACGCGCCGCGCTAGCTGCGCTCGGCGCCCGCTCACCGCCTCTGGACCGCTCGATACGACTCCAATTGTTTACTCCCGATGAAGTAGCCAAGATAATGCAGATTAAGATAGCGCCGAAGAATAGTCAGGATATATACGAACTATCACCGAGCCTCCTTAAATTTATTAGCCCGATAATTAGCCAGCCGCTATCGCATCTCTTTAACATCTGTATTAATAATGGCACTTTCCCAGAATTACTTAAAAAAGTAAAAATAACACCTTTGTATAAAGGAAAAGGCCAAAAAAGCGCTAGTAAGTCGTATCGTCCAATCTCTTTAGTACCCGCCCTCAGCAAAATTATCGAAGTCGGTCTCAACCAGCGTATGTTGTCGTTCTGGCTGTCCCAAAACGCAATGTCGGACCGGCAATACGCGTACCAAAGAGGACGCAATTCAACGGACCTGGTCCGTGAGGTGGTGTGGGCGGTGCTGAGGGCGCGCGAGGCTGGGCGGCAGGCGGCCGTGCTGTGCTGCGACCTCTCGCGCGCCTTCGACACCGCGGACCACAGTCTCGTCGAGGCCAAGCTCGACCACTACGGCTTCCGTGGACCTGCGCTCGGTATACTAGTGTCCTTCATGAGGAACAGAACCCAAACCGTGGTAGGAGACCGAGGAAGAGTACAGTCTGCAGAACGGAGTAGCGTAATGGGAGTTCCCCAGGGCTCCTGTTTATCTAATACACTGTTTACAGTACTGCTCAACGATCTACCAGGGGCTCTCGATGAGGCCGAGGTATTTATGTACGCTGACGATGTGACCGTAGTGATCACAGCGCCGAACGATCAATTACTGGAAGTGGCTCTAAATGACACCGTTAATCGATTACATATTTGGTTTGTGCAAAACGGCCTAGCACTTAACACGGAAAAAACCTGCTTTCTGCGCGTCAGTCTAAACGGTCACCCTAGTGCTGAAATGCAGATCAACGCAGGGAGCACTAAAATAGAACAAGTTACGACCACTAAACTCCTCGGCTTTGTGCTCGATAGCTCCTTTTCTTGGCGGGAACATATCGATGGTGTATGTGCACGACTAGGCCGAGCATGCTACGCATTGCGGCGCCTTGCATCTACAGCTAGCAGGGCTACAGTTAGATCTTGCTATTTTGCCACCGTCCATTCGATTCTATCGTACGGCACTGAGCTGTGGGGCCGAGCATCGGATTTCGACCGTGCCTTTCGAATGCAGAAGCGCGCAGTGCGAGGCGTCGTGGGTATCCGCAATGATAAATCTGTTCGCGATCACTTCAAAAACCTACGCATTTTAACCCTACCAAGCCTAGTTATTCTCCAAATAGCGACCTTTACCCACTCAAATATAAATAAATTTAAACGTAAAGGCATAGTGACGTCACATAATCTACGAAGTAATTCACATCGAGACCGCCTAGTTGCACCGCTTCACAAACTCACAAGGTCAGAACAGTCGGTTTACGTCACAGGCCCTGCGATATACAACCGCCTCCCAGATAGCATAAGAGATGCCCCGTCCCACAAATCCTTTAAAAAGAGTTTAGAATCGTGGCTGCTCTCAAAAAGCTTTTATACTTTTAATGAAATGATGGAATTACCAATGACAATGTAATATAATAGAATGTATATCTTGATTTAATCCATGATTTCTCCTACTATATGAATCAATGACATTACTATACTATGTTGTGTATATTTTCTGTCTAAATACTCTGTAATGTATATTTTTGTATTTTTTATGTTGTACAAAATTGTATCCGACGTGTACCTGTATTGTACCAATAAAGATTATCTTATCTTATCTTATCTAAGTCGTTGAGTCATAAAGAGAGAAACTAGATGTAATTACTGTCTTATAACAGTGGTCTGAACTACTTTGGGGTGTCTGTAGAAAAAAATGCGCATGGCGATTTATATACTTGAATTTACTATCGCAAATTCGTGGGGTATTGTGCGTTCCTATGAAAAATTCCACAAGGCATTAGTTTTCTGGAAGTCAATTATCCGTGCTTGGATATAAACTCAATAAGTAATCTCTGCACTGTGGTAATAAAAATATGAAGTGCAACCTATGCCTTTTATTCCTCGAACCATTACCAGAATTTGATGAAGTCTTTATTAAATACAATAACAATTACCAACGCACATACCCCCCCTGGGAACAATATGTATGTACTCGTCGAACCAAGGAAAAACCCAGGAAAACCTTGGCTCGACCCTTAATAATCAACATTGTAATGTCTAGATACATTGGTGCTTACACTTTCAGTTATCTAACAATAAACATTTAACAATCTACTCGTAATTTCCAAGACAGTATACACAGCATAATTGCGAATGACAGTTTAACATGATTAGTCGGTAATATTCAATTACAAAATACAATATCAGTACATATTTCCATAGACAATTAATTTACATCAAATTATCTGCGGGAGCTTGGATCCCTGATTCTATAGCTGTATTTAACCATATTTATTAGGCAAAAATAATGAGAGTCGAACTCATTAGATATAATATAATTATAGGATGTCACCCTTAAATACTCATAATATAACTTGGCAGGCTATAGGTAACATTATTACTATTGGCCTAATTCTACGTAAGTACTTAACTGGTTATATCGCCCAACCGGAACCACTGATTCTAGATCTGATTTTATACAGAATTAGATATAATTTACAAAGTTAGATAACACTTGGCGATATCTCGTAGCAAGAGCAAATCTAATGGTCACGCCGCCCTCTTTGGTGTCTGGAATCTGAGTGTCTTTCTCCTCGCCCGTTCTTAGCGAAAACCCTTTACAATACTAGCTTATCTCTACTTAAATTAGGGTCGACTTTATTAACAGTGAATAAAATACATTCTCGCTACAAGTGTCTGCACATCCCCGTTTGTCGTGACGTCCCGTCCGAAGATGCGTTTTGTTGTCTTCTTCCCACACATGGCGCCATCGGTTGGTGTTGCTCTGTCTCGCTCGCTCGCACAGGGATGCCAAAATGCCCGCCACCAGCGACGCGCGCGCAGAGTTCGCACATGTTCACTGAAACATTAGAATTGACCAAAGTAGATACCGCTACGTATCGTATTGTAGACCTTAGGGTCATGTATTGAGGTTCTAGATTAGTTTACCGTTGTGTACAGTGACGGCCCTTTATGTCTCCCAGTGAAAGCTAGTATAAACGTTGTTTGCGTAGTTTTTGTAATTTCTTCGAAACTATCCATTGGACAACTCATACATTACACCCTTTTTGCTTATGGTTTCGCTTTAACTTATCGTTGTTTATTTTAGCCTGTCGTTTTTGTCAGTCTAACTATTTTTAATTTATTGCTTCCTTATTATGGGGTGATACTCCTAAATTATTAACACGTACTGGGTATCTGATACCAAGATTCCACCTCAGCAGGTAACAAATTTATTTTATCATCATTTGCTATAATTTTATATGTAGCAATTCTAGATCGAAACGCAGACGATATTCTAAAAACATCTTTTATATGTTCTTCGGAAGAATTTTTTTTATGAAGATTGCTGCGCAGATGGCCAACCCATTTACGATTTTCAATAGTAATCGAGCAACTTGAACAAAATGGCATTTTGATGTATTTTATTTGAATTTATTAGACCTTGATGTGTCTATAACATATACGACTCAAAAAAATAAATAAGGGTCACTGATATTTATTAACACTTACTGGGTATCTGATACCAAGATTCCACCTCACACCCCTCTCTGGGTAGATGACCAAAACTACATCGTTCTCTTTTGGTCTTCTACACAACCTATGTAGAACAACAGAGAATCTTGGTAACCTATCTCTCCCTTCAAATAACTGTCTTGATATTAAAAAAACTAAACCCCAGTCCACTCGCATTGTCTTTCTTTAACAACGGTCTATTATGGAATTTGTAGTGGGCAATAAACAAATAAAACCCTAGCGCCGGCGCTTATGTTTTATGTGACTACCTGGCTGTTGACTATGGAGGGGTTGACTACGGGTGCATTACATTTGTTATAATTACTTTTCATATATTATAGTTTGATATATCGTTATTTTGAATAACGTAATAAATGGCATACTACCGTAATACCTAATTAACGGTACACATAATTTTATTATTGGTATAATGGTCATAAAGTACATTTACTCTTCGTCTAATATACATTGTCATAATTATTACATATTATTTGTTATAACAAGTGACATCACATAATTATTTATGTAGCATAATAGTTGCATGACATAAATGGGTTAGGTTAGGTTGGAACTGCGAGTCCGCACAAACGAATAACTACCTAACAAAAAGAGGGTTAGGTTAGGTTAGATCTTTGACCCTCCGTAGAATAAAATATTCTATCAAAAAAAAGTGGTTGAGGTTAGGTTTGAACTGCGACCCCCGCAGAACGAAAACCGTGAAAAAATAGGTAAGGTTAGGTTAGAACTGCGACCTCCCTAGAATAAAATAGCTAGCAAAAGCAGTAGGCCTGCGTACTAGTTATAAAAAGTATGTAAAACTTTACGTTATCAGTAAATGAAATATGACAAAAAATGTTATACGATATATATATTTATGCTTGATAAAATTGTATGAAGTATTACGTTATACAAAAATATAATATAACAAATGTCATTATAAAACATGTCTATATACTATTTGAAAATTATATTACATTAGGCATTATATCCATGACAGTTTAGATGAAATCACTATATAATAAAGGAAACGTATAATAAAAATTACATTATAACATAAAATAATATATCAAATGGCGTTATAACGAATGTATGATAGTTTTTTTTTTATAATTATACTAAACATTACACACCCGTTGACTACTGTATGCATTTAATGCTTATCTTAAATGACAAATAATTTTCGTAGGTACTCTTGAACTTAAGTCGCTACCTGTCTACGTAAGTCGTTACGTATCTTTGAACGTTGTTCCTATGTGATAATGAAATTGAATTACAGCTGTATGTTCAACACTAATGCGTTTATATAATTATAAATTCATTAAGAGAAATTGCCGAGCCCGTAAGTTACAGTTATAACGACGAGATCCCTTGGCTCATTCGTCACCAAACAATCGTAATATTATTCACTCATCACCTCCCAAGATTCTAAGTTGCATTCGTCCACTCCTTTCAAAATCACGCAATACTCTGGCCAGAGATTTTTCACACTAAGTTCACACGTATTACAATTAGTTTGCTGATTATAATTTAATTCCCATTTGCTGATACTAACGCCTGTATTTTTGTCAAGAGATCTCGCCCATAAAACTGCATTTAAAACAAACTTTTCCGTGTCCATGTTATCCAAATTATGGTAAGGTTGCAATTGATAAGATATATAATATCTTGTGTTATAGTAAAATTTACTTTCCTTCGTTTATTCGATTACTGTCATGATATCAAAACCCCTTTGTTAAATGTTTTCTTTGGAGTCTTTAAATATTGTTATAATAGAGTTAAGATATATAATATCTTGTGTTATAGTAAAATTTACTTTCCTTCATTTATTCGATTACTGTCATGATATCAAAACCCCTTTGTTAAATGTTTTCTTTGGAGTCTTTAAATATTGTTATAATAGTCTATAATTGATGTAATATGGCTGTAAAATTTTAGTAAGTTACTTGATTTTTTTTTTTCAAAAGAAATAATAGTTCGAACAGACAATGGCCTGGCCACACGTTACAGAGTCATTTCCTCATGGAGCGGGACATGAACTGCTATAAATATCGTTCGTCTAGTACGAGAGTGTTTAATTCCCTGGGTCTGTTGCGTCCAACAGAGGAGGGGCGCAAGAACAGTCGCTCCTAAGCGTAAATGACGATAGGTTTGATTGACTAGACCGGGTCCGTCATCCATAACGCCAAAACTTCTAGAATTGGTCCCGTTTGCACCACCCACGTAGGGCCTGGCTCCAGTAATATGTGTGATTGCTACGTAGCCTTTTCATATGGAGGGTCAGCAAGTGCACAAGTGCACTATGTTGGTTTGTGATAGTATTTGATGTTAAACGGTACCATTTTGTTTTTTTTTTTTCTTTTATTTATGGCCAGTGCTGACCCTCAGCGCTTCAATTTGGGTGGGCACAGGGTATCCTACGCAAGCCGTATAACCGTGGTCTGTACTGGTAATTAATCAAATCCCTATTCCTGCGGTTACAATAGTAACGGCTTTAACTCCCGTAGTTTAATAGCGGCAAACTTCAATCAAAATAGGTAATAAAAATTAGATATTTGGAAATCAAAATGAACCCAAGAGGCATACTAGAGGCCGTCCACAGTCAGGCCGAATGGCGTCGTCGTGTATTGCCTCTAATAGCGTCAAAACTACCAGTACACATCAAAGCTTTTCTACCTGAGATCAAATCTAGTTGTTTATTAAAACCAGGCACATAATGTCACATGTAATTTTCTAATATTGTCTGTTCAACCTCGCTAATGACAGCTTTACTTGCTTGCCATATGTAAAACAATACATGGTCTAATAAAACATGGTCTTCCATTCCCAGAGTGACACGGGCCTACGTCACAATAACATTGCCACTTTATTTCAACATAACATGTTACATGGGTACATTATACCTATGGTTAATAAGTTAAAATATTTCTTTATAATTTTATAATTTTCATTTATATGTATTTTAGCTTAAATTTTACAATAACACGTCATTTTTAATTACTCGTTAGCAATATCTTCCGATTCACGAAAGAAATTTCAGACTTTCGGGTAATTCTGTTTATACTACTGGCAACACAGGATAGCGCTGTGCACATTTGACAATTCGGATCTAGATAACTTCATGCCCTGACCGTCATCCTTGTCGAACGCGTGTTAATTGTTATTTCCTTCTCGCTCAGTGTCAGCAGTCGCAGTGTTTTCCAAACTTTTCACGTCGTAAGCTTGGTAATTAATGTGTAACTGTGAATTAGTTTTTTAAACGTTTGTCTTGTATAGATAACTAAAGTTTAATTTAATACATTAGATTTGTTTTATTTTACTATGTTTCTACATGAATAACTTAAAATTAATGCCGTTAAAATAATTTTCACCGTTGGTTAAAATTCTCCCACATTTCAAAGTTTGAGAACCTGTAAACAGCATGATGGCGTAGGCGCGTGTCAGTTAGGTCATACGCGAATCTCGGAATGGAGTACCAGGCGGAGTATATTATTATACCATGAAACAATAGAAATTAGTGTCATCTGTAAAATTACTACCAAGGACTATTAAAACGGGCAATCATAATTGATTAGTTCTCTTTCAATAATTAATGACCATCTTCAATAGCAAATATATAAACGCATTTTATTGGGAACAACATCAATGGAAATAAATAATTACTTTGTGTACCTTTAATTATAGGAAGATATGTGCAACAAGAGGTGCGTGTAAACCTACAATTTTAAACGGTATATCTACTTGTGACATACATACATACATACTACATGATCTTTGAAATGAATTAAACATCGCGTTCGTCGTAAATTCACAAGCGAATACTACCAGTTTTGCACTATTATCCGGTTTCCCTTATTTTCTCAACTCTAACAAATGCATCAACATTAAATCTACTAGAGCTCTACATAATTTATGTAACCTTGTAAATCTCATAACAACCGAATTGGCCTTCTTATCATAAAGGTAAAGTCCTTCGCTTTGCACATTATTAACTTTATATTATATGAGTTACTATTTATTCGGTGGCATTAAAACTCGATCTAAGTATCCCACTCTCCGCTTTAAATAAAATACCACGCCTGTCACATCTCGCCATCAATAACTCTATTATATTACGTCCTATGGTCGATATTTCTACAACAGCATTCGTACTACGCTATCTAATCTTGAACTGCCCAGGCAAACCATCTGGTCCTATTGTAGTCCGTCGTTTGGTACCTGCTTCGCGCCTATTTGCAACCTTCAAGGCGAATTATAAACCATAGTCTAAACTAATCAAATAAAACTTTTACTACAAAAGACTATTTAGCTCTCAATTTAGCACAAAATATCTACGTCACTGTACACAAAACACACACAAAATAAAATTCAATGACATATAAGTAGGTATACTGTCTTGGAATTTTTGATTGTTAAACCTTAACACTTTCGCAACCAGGCAAAATTTCAAACAATACCCCAGAAACCGACAGTACTCGCTAGTCGGGCAACGACGTGCAACTCAATGCCGCACGCCGCGAACCCGCTAGTCGGGCAAGCGGCGGACGCTCAGGGCTGTGACAAGTAACTTTCGTATAAGTACGTGGATAAAATTAAATCTGCTGTCTCATCTGTTTAGGCTCCCCGTTTTGTTCTTCTCCTAATTCTAACTCCTATTGATACATACCCGTGTATGCAATTTCACGTAACCAACTAATAAGAATTTTTATTTTGTAATCGCATTAGGTAAAGTAAATAAAAATACAAAGTGAAGTAATAAAATATAATAATCAACTGTACCAACTTTTCGACCACATAATAATCAGAAGACTTACAATTTTTTCTGTTAGTGGCAGTGGCAGCCCTGAGGTAGTGAAGATGCAATGATTGCCCGCCTGTCGGGCACTTCGGCGTCGCGTGTAGGTTTATAGCTCTTGCCCGACTAGCGGGTATGCCGGCATCTGAGTAAAGTTTACGAGTGCCCGAGAGTCGGGTACGCGGTGTCGAATGCGTTAAAACAAAGTCTATTAGCACTCTAGGTAACCTAATACCCCTCTCAGACCTTTCTCAAGTATTTAAATATATAATAGTGATCGTCAATTATTTTAATAACATTTAAAGTTTCCTACGTTGTGTTTGATTTTTTAGTTTAGTTTAGGTTCTTTTTCTAGTTGTGTCTTTTTTTTTGTGTAATTTAATTTAGACACAAAATCTAGATTCTGCGCCACGGCATCACGTGAGATGGCATTTGGGGTTGATAAAATATACCAGTCTAAGTCGTTGAGTCATAAAGAGAGAAACTAGATGTAATTACTGTCTTATAACAGTGGTCTGAACTACTTTGGGGTTTCTGTAGAAAAAAATGCGCATGGCGATTTATATACTTGAATTTACTATCGCAAATTCGTGGGGTATTGTGCGTTCCTATGAAAAATTCCACAAGGCATTTGTTTTCTGGAAGTCAATTATCCGTGCTTGGATATAAACTCAATAAGTAATCTCTGCACTGTGGTAATACAAATATGAAGTGCAACCTATGCCTTTTATTCCTCGAACCATTACCAGAATTTGATGAAGTCTTTATTAAATACAATAACAATTACCAACGCACATACCCCCCCTGGGAACAATATGTATGTTAGGGTGATCCTTATTTCTCATTTTTTGAAAAGTGAACGGGGCACCTCTTTAAATTGTTATTTAGTGTGAGTTAATTCCACGTTATTTTTATTTAATTTTTTTAACTAGTTTTAGAGGTCGCTACCGAAGGTCAAAGTTTTGAAAAATATGTAAAAAATAACAATGTTATGAATCAAGCCGACTAGTTATTCAAGCGGTTTCATTGTTAATTTTTTACTTGTTAAATGATTATCAAGTGCTGGAACCTACTAGCAAAACACTGACGCACCCCCCGCCCCCCTATCACACCCCTGTGACGCGAGCGCACGGGACGCTCTTCAGTCCATTTTCGTTCTTCTGACAGTGTGCACGTAATTTTCAAGCGTATCGTTCTGAAGTGTCGTAATGGCGTCTACAAGTAGTGGCGTACGCGTGTCAACGCGAAATACATCTAACGTCTGGCTTATAGGACAGTTAACACCAAATTTGAAGCAAACAAAATTACCCTCAATACGTGAAGTGCTTAGTTTGTTTTTTTACTTTAAAATCGACGAGAAAAGAACTGTAAGACGTTCTGCGACGGACACTGCCAATTATGTCTTGGCTATATGGCAAAAAGCTGCAATACCGACAAGATTAAAGAAGCATGTAATAGACAAAATTGAATATCACTTTAAAGAGTGGCAGAAACTTAAAAAAAATAAAGAAAATGTTTCAAAACGCTCCGCTGTAACAGCCGATAAAGAACAAAAGTGGCAAAAACAAATAGACCAATTATGATGACCATCGAAGAAGACAAACAATTCTTATTGCAACAACGAGTCAATCGGGCAGGTTTTATGACCACTGTGGACAAAGAAAGTTTGCAGAGAGAGGCTTTGAACTTAAAGAAAGAAGAAAACCTTCAAAAACGCCGAAAACGCGAAGAACAAAGAATTAATGCTCTGCGAGGAATAAATAAGTTTTCATCTTCATCTAGCAGTGAAAATACTACGCCAACACCTGACATGAACCAGGAAGCAGGGCCTTTAACACTTCCAGCACCGCCACCACAAAAGCGAGGTAGAAAGGTTTTGATTAATGAAAACATAGCGGAGAGTCTTGATGCCGCTAAATTATCTGACAGAAAAGCTACTATCGTCTTATCATCTGTTTTGAAGAAAACGTGTAAAGAACCTCGAAAGTTTAATGTCAACCGTTCTTCGATTCGCCGGCAGCGGATGAAGCATCGTGAAACAATAGCAAATCGTTTAAAAACAGAATTCAAACCCGACTTACCCTTAACAATTCACTGGGATGGTAAACTTATTGAAGACATAACAGGACATAAAACGGTGGATCGCTTACCAATTTTAGTGTCCGGGCATGGAATAGATCAGCTGTTAGCAGTTCCCAAACTTGAACGTGGAACCGGTGAAGCGTGTGCCTCTGCTGTTCATGAAACCGTACAGTCATGGGGGTTAAGTGACAAAATTAAATGTTTATGTTTTGACACAACGACAGTAAACACTGGACTGCGAAACGGATGCTGCGTTATTTTGGAACAAAAAATGGAAAGAGATATAAATGATTTGGCTCGCCTGTCGACATCACATAATGGAAATTATGTTAGAAGCCATCACAAATCAGGCACTTGGTCCATCTAGTGGCCCAGAAATTTTGATATTCAAAAGGTTCAAAAAGGATTGGACCAATATTGATTGTAAGGATTACAAGACGGTTATTTCTGATCCCGAGTCAGCCAAACACGTTGAAGATATATCTTCAGAAATGATTTCTTTCGGACAGGATCAATTGCATGAATACCAACCGCGTGACGATTACAGAGAGCTATTAAATCTCACAATAATTTATTTGGGAGGAATACCTGAGAGTGGAGTTTCATTCAGAACGCCTGCTGGACTTCACCGTGCTCGCTGGATGGCAAAAGCTATGTACTGTTTAAAATTATTTATGTTTCGGCATCAATTTAAAATGACTAAAAGAGAAGAAAAAGCGATACAAAGTATTTGTACTTTTACTGTCGTCATATACGTGAAGTATTGGTTCGAAGCACCTGCTGGGCAATATGCACCGCGAAATGATTTACAACTGCTGAAAGACCTAATAACCTTTAAAAATATTAATCTAGCGATGGCTAACGTTGCGTTGAAGAAGGTTTTAGGTCATTTATGGTATTTAAGTGAAGAACTTGTTCCATTTGCATTTTTCGACGACAAACTTTCGATTGAAATCAAGAAAAAAATGGTCATTGCACTAAAAGATGAAGGGCTGGACTATTGTCCCAAGAGAATAAGTCTAGATGCAAAACATATCATGGAAAAAAATATAGAAGACTTTGTGACAAGCAACTCTTTAAGGTTCTTCCAAATACTTGGCTTATCATCAGGATTTTTGAGCAAAGATGTTGTAAATTGGGAAGACGACGAAGAATTTAAAGCTGCAAAAAAAATTGTACAATCGATGCGGGTAGTAAATGACATCGCTGAACGAGGAGTGGCATTGATGGAGGAGTACAACAAGCTCCTAACAACTAATGAAGACCAAAAACAGTATTTGCTTTTAATTGTAAAACAATTCCGAAAAAAGTACCCCAACGCCAAAAAATCCACCCTTTTATCATAATTTTCTCATTGTGTTATTGTTGTGTAACGGATACTAGATTGTGTAGTTTGTAAGAATATCTGATTTAGAGAAAGTAATTGCAATTGTTACTACTTGAAAGTGTTTCTTTTAAATATATCCGATTTTTAATGTAACACATGTGTTTAATTTTATTTCACAAACTTCAAGCTGCGGTAGCGACCCCTAATTTTCGTACAATAAATATGAAAAAAATATACTTAGCGATTTTCATGTTAAATAACCATATGAAATGGTGCCCCGTAAAGAAATCGAAAAAAAATTTTTTTTTGCCATATAAGGACCGCCCTAATGTATGTACTCGTCGAACCAAGGAAAAACCCAGGAAAACCTTGGCTCGACCCTTAATAATCAACATTGTAATGTCTAGATACATTGGTGCTTACACTTTCAGTTATCTAACAATAAACATTTAACAATCTACTCGTAATTTCCAAGACAGTATACACAGCATAATTGCGAATGACAGTTTAACATGATTAGTCGGTAATATTCAATTACAAAATACAATATCAGTACATATTTCCATAGACAATTAATTTACATCAAATTATCTGCGGGAGCTTGGATCCCTGATTCTATAGCTGTATTTAACCATATTTATTAGGCAAAAATAATGAGAGTCGAACTCATTAGGTATAATATAATTATAGGGTGTCACCCTTAAATACTCATAATATAACTTGGCAGGCTATAGGTAACATTATTATTCTTGGCCTAATTCTACGTAAGTACTTAACTGGTTATATCGCCCAACCGGAACCACTGATTCTAGATCTGATTTTATACAGAATTAGATATAATTTACAAAGTTAGATAACACTTGGCGATATCTCGTAGCAAGAGCAAATCTAATGGTCGCGCCGCCCTCTTTGGTGTCTGGAATCTGAGTGTCTTTCTCCTCGCCCGTTCTTAGCGAAAACCCTTTACAATACTAGCTTATCTCTACTTAAATTAGGGTCGACTTTATTAACAGTGAATAAAATACATTCTCGCTACAAGTGTCTGCACATCCCCGTTTGTCGTGACGTCCCGTCCGAAGATGCGTTTTGTTGTCTTCTTCCCACACATGGCGCCATCGGTTGGTGTTGCTCTGTCTCGCTCGCTCGCACAGGGATGCCAAAATGCCCGCCACCAGCGACGCGCGCGCAGAGTTCGCACATGTTCACTGAAACATTAGAATTGACCAAAGTAGATACCGCTACGTATCGTATTGTAGACCTTAGGGTCATGTATTGAGGTTCTAGATTAGTTTACCGTTGTGTACAGTGACGGCCCTTTATGTCTCCCAGTGAAAGCTAGTATAAACGTTGTTTGCGTAGTTTTTGTAATTTCTTCGAAACTATCCATTGGACAACTCATAAATTACACCCTTTTTGCTTATGGTTTCGCTTTAACTTATCGTTGTTTATTTTAGCCTGTCGTTTTTGTCCGTCTAACTATTTTTAATTTATAGCTTCCTTATTATGGGGTGATACTCCTAAATTATTAACACGTACTGGGTATCTGATACCAAGATTCCACCTCAGCAGGTAACAAATTTATTTTATCATCATTTGCTATAATTTTATATGTAGCAATTCTAGATCGAAACGCAGACGATATTCTAAAAACATCTTTTATATGTTCTTCGGAAGAATTTTTTTTATGAAGATTGCTGCGCAGATGGCCAACCCATTTACGATTTTCAATAGTAATCGAGCAACTTGAACAAAATGGCATTTTGATGTATTTTATTTGAATTTATTAGACCTTGATGTGTCTATAACATATACGACTCAAAAAAATAAATAAGGGTCACTGATATTTGTATCGTCACTAAAAATATATATATATAAAATATTAAATTATGATGTGTATTTTGTTAAAAAATCGCAAAACCTAACTTTCGTTATAATTTAGGTAAATATTCTAAAATAAAACTTGTTCCAAATGAAGTTATTAATTTTGTGCCCCTATTTTCATTTGATTTGTATAAAATTAGCCTTTCCACTGTGCAAATAAATTAACCTTATATTACATTATAAAAATTAACTAATTAAAATTAATTATTTTTATGTGCGTAAAACACTGATTCCGTATCATTAAACAGTTTACGAGCACTTTTGAAAAAACCTTGAAGCTTTTTCCACTCGTCTCCGTTGGCATTAATTTGGATTTTTAATGAATTTAGAGCTTTTTGCCAACGATCTTCACGACCAACGGAAATCGCATCTGCCGTCTTATATACCTTTATTTCAACGTAAAAATCGCCGTCAAAGTGTTTCCGACGAATCACTGACCCATTGGCCACACGCGAAGTCAGTACCGACGGCAGAACAACTGAAGCCTCCTTCTGTCCCGCTGTAGTTGCCTCCTCTTTTGTCAGCAGCCCGAACAAGTCGAAAGATTCATTCCACGGTGATGGCTCCTCATTTCGTTTCACAGATCTATGTAAGAAATAGTATAAAATAAATAAATTGTCCCAAAATAAAATAATGGGTTCTTGAATTGTAGTCCCAAACGACCTTCATAGCTCCATCATTTTTTTTTAATAAAAAAGTGACTAGATAAAAACTAGGTACTTAACGCCAACCAATTTTTTTGAGCAACAAAATTTCTCAAGAATCGAATGAGAAATGCTGAATTTTATACTAAATATTTCAAACAATGCTTACGTTTTAGAAGTAGACGCCTTCTGCTTTTTATTGTTAGAAGCTTTCGTGTCCCCCTCCGCAGATCTGAAAAATATAAATATTAGTTAATAATAGTTCGTGATAATTGAACTACCTTTGTATATCGAAATCAGATATATTATTTTTTCATTTACATGAAACACAAAGTTTAAATCACCTTTTCTGTGCAGGAGTCTTCTGTTTCTTTCCAGTCTGCTCGTTAAAAACCTCCTTTTCCTCTGAGTCCGATCTAAAGAATAAATAATATAAGAATTAATTATCACTCATAGAAAGAATATTTTTAATAGGAAACAAATGAAATTGTAACAATAATCATAATTACCTCTGTGCAAGGTCCTTAGTCTTGGAATTCTTCTTGCTTGTCATACAGGACATGTATTCGCAGGTTGAGTCATATTCTGAGTCCGACCTGATAAAAAAACAAAATTGTTATTTAAACTACCTATATTTGCATATACTTTGCAAAAATACAGTATTCAATAATTTAAAAAGAAGTTATGTAAAACTAAATGGTTAACTTACTTACATGGTTATTAAATTATTTGCACTGGAATAGTCTTCAAATTTAATCTTGATAGTTCTTCACCTCAGGATTGTCACAACAATAATGAATTATTTAAATTAAATTATAAAAAATTTAACCTTGCCGTCAAACGCTAGGGTTGTCACAGTTATTTTAAGCCTTAACTTTACTGCATTTAGTTTTCTTATTTCATACTTCTTTTAAAGTATTTTTAATTTATAAAGACTTGTTTGAAATTTTATGAAATGGTTTAATAGTCTTTGGAAGAAAAAAAAAATCATTTTTAAAATTAAAAAAAATCGGGCTTATTGCTAGATCGCCTGTTGTTTACCTCTAAGTTAATCAATTTGATTCTCTGTACTAGTTTATATAGAGTGTTCCGTAAAAAGTATTTGTATTGTATTGTATTGTAATAATGAGTGCTAATACTTTTGGACAAGGCTGTATAATTTACCTGTTGGTCCACTTCCCTGCTTGACCAAAATCTAGGTATAGCACGTAGATAATAACATCTCTGTAAGATCAAAATTGATGAAATATTGTGTTTAGTTTATAGTTCTAGTATTATTACGAGTTCAGGTTAACAATACAAAACCTTTTTTTTTAATAGAAAAACATTATGGGATTCAAATTTATAATTATAGACACTTTTTTTTTTTAATTTATTATATAGACTTCCAGTTTGCATTCACAAAGGAAAGATAGACAAACATACATTCGTAATAAATGCTTCATGTACAACCCTATTCCCACATTGCATCACACTAAAGTTTCATGTTAACAACTCGTGTAAGTAATAAGAGTCTCAATCGCGGACCGACTCAAATGCATGCTCAGCGGTATGCACACCGGCAGGTTAAAGGTTCGAAATGTAATGGAGTAGAATTCCGCTCACATATAATAATATAACTTTTTTTTTTACCTTTTACATTGAAATTAAATAGTATTCGATTTTCTTATTGTAATTTAATTAAATTAATATTATATTATAATAATATAACTTTTTTTTTATTACTATTGTAATAAATTTTACTGTATAAATTCATATTAATATGTAATAATCTGTATCACTTAAAATGCAATAATCTAACCTTTTTAATTCGAAAATCATCATCATCATCAGCAGTAGCATTATATCATCCTAATGTCTTTATTATCAAAATAGAATAAAAATTATAAAAATATTGTTTAACTATTCTTTATATAATGTAATTAAGTTTTATACTTAATTACATAAAATATTATTATATAGGGTAAGGTAAGCTCTACAAATTATAGAGAAATCGACGATGAAATTTTAAAAAATGTTTTATAATAAGTCTCTATTTGTTATGTCAATTTTATTATTATTTATTTATAAAGGCTTCTAATAGTTTTTCATAAAATAATAGAGAAATGTAAGACCGTAAAGTAAATATTATATAGTTGTAATATCGACTCCATGGATATAAACAACAATCTTTTATCGAGTAGCTCAAATGCGTGCTCAGCAGACCTACAGGTTCGAAATGTAGAAGAGTAGACATTCCTCTCTCATAAATTTATTTTTACATTTTGTATCTAAATAGAAAATAATATAATAATCTGTATCACTTAAAATGCAATAATCTAACTTTTTAATTCGAAAATCATCATCATCAGCAGTAGCATTATATTATCCTAAATGTCTTTATTATCAAAATACAATAAAAATTATAAAAATATTGTTCAATTATTCTTTATATAATGTAATGTAGTTTTATACTTAATTACATAAAATATTATTTTATAGGGTAAGGTAAGCTCTACAAATTATACAGAAATCGATGATGAAATTTTAAATAATGTTTTAAAATAAGTCTCTATTTGTTTTGTCAATTTTATTATTATTTATTTATAAAGGCATCTAATAGTTTTTCATAAAATAATAGAGAAATGTAAGACCGTAAAGTAAATATTATATAGTTGTAATATCGACTCCATGGATCTAAACAACAATCTTTTACCGAGTAACTCAAATGCGTGCTCAGCAGACCTACAGGTTCGAAATGTAGAAGAGTAGACATTCCTCTCTCATAAAATAATTTTTACTCTTTGTATCTAAATAGAAAATAATATGGTATTCGATTTTCTTTATTTTTAAATAAATATGTTTTATTGCTAAAATAATCTGATTTAATTTTTTTAAATTCGAAAATGATAATTATCGTCTTATCATTTATATAATATGTTTATATTTATAATATAATAAAATCAAATTATAATGAGTGTAATCTACCATTGTAATTTAATTTTGTTTTATATTTCATTACATAAAAAAATATCTTCAAATCACAGAGAAATTAATTTTATAATTTGATATAGTGTTTGTTTTAAGTTTGTCTTTAGTGTTTTGTAGTAAATTCTTATCTATTTGTTGAAAACCTCTCTTTTTGAAAAATTAAAGAAATATAAGCCTGTAAAAAATATATACATATAATTGTAACGTCGACTCCATGGATCTAAACAACAATCCTTTATTGACGTCATACATAAATTAATTGAGTTTACCAATCAGAAGCTCTGTCCTACATCGCGCTTTTAAAGTTTTTGCAACTAACTGCATATATACATTTTTCAATTATGATTTGTCGGAGATCCCGCTGCTGTCAACCAGAGCTAGCTGGGTGATCCTAGCACACAAGTTTCTGCCGGGGACTACCTCCCTGGGACTTGCGTCTTGACATGAAGGCTGGCCACCTTTGTGTTGAGCTGTGCTATTAACCAAACATGCAATCGAACGAACAGGAGAATCCATCACTATGCCGGTTGATAGTGTAAGGAGGACCCTAAGCAAAGTACGTCAAACGCGGCTTTCTGCCGGGGACCGCCTCCCTGGGAGCTGCATCATGTCATGAGATTGGCCAACTCTATGATGTGTTGTACTTTATCACACACGGCAATCTAAAGTCTAATTTGTACTATAGACTGAAGAATGCTGTCAGATCCTCTGCCAGGGCTCATACGCCTTGGGGGTCTACGTGTTCACAGAGACTGATCAGCTCTGTGACATGGTGTGTTTTGTTGCTTTTAACAATTGGTAAGTCTTATTTAGAAATTAAGTTCAGTAAAAAAAAAAATATCAATATCAAGATTTGTAATAATCACGTTTTATGATCATAGATTATTCTGATTCGGCTGTAATGCGTATTATCTAAGCATGTGACGTTTGTTTTCGTCAAAGTAAAGAGTGTTTTTGTTAAGTAACGTTAAAAATTGATAAGTGTAATTGAGAAATTAATTTCAGTAAGTAATAAATACATCAATTGAGATTTTATAAATAAAAATTATTTACACAGATCATACTGATTCGATTGTAAAGCGTATTCTGATTTAGTATCTAAGCGTTTGACGTTTGTTTTAGACAAACCATGTTAAGGCATTACAATTATAAAATATTTAATGTCAACGTTTAGGTTTTAAGCCTTCAGTACAACCTGTGTCCTTAAGGCTCATACCCTAGTCCAACAGAGGACTGATGTACCTTACATCCTGTACTTCGATTAAATATTTAAGTTTAAATGCTTTGACATTTTGTGTCTGTAAACTGCTACTTGACTTAAACATTCCTTATTTAAAACCATTTAAACGCGAATCGAGATCTCTAGGTGTCTAAGGGCAAACTGTTAAATCTTTCGTGGTGTATATTGGATATTTTAGATCATTTAACCCTTTCTTGCCTTAACGAGACAGAAACTTAAGGGTTCAGTAACTAGTGATGTTGTAAATTACCGTCCCATTTCTAAATTATGTATTCTTGGTAAGTTACTTGAAAAAATTGTTACTGACCAATTATTTAATGTTGTACGTCGCCATATAGTTCCAAATCAGCATGGTTTTTATAAGGGTAGATCTGTTGACAGTAATTTACTAACCTTTACTGATGAAATTTATAGTGCAATGGATGATGGTTATAGTGTGGACGCTATTTATACTGATTTTTCCAAGGCATTCGACAAAATTTGTCACTATACGCTATTGTCTAAGCTTTGGAGGCTTGGTATACATGGCGACCTCTTTCGCTGGATCAAATCCTACGTTGAAAACAGGAGTCAGGCGGTTGTCTTGTTGGGCTATCAATCTCAATGGATGTCTGTCAGTTCTGGAGTGCCTCAGGGCTCTCACTTAGGTCCTTTGCTTTTTACTCTTTATGTGAATGACATGACTAATCACATCCAGAACTCTAAAGTATTACTTTACGCAGATGACACAAAGATTTTTAGGATAGTTAAAAATATTAGCGATTGCGAAAAATTGCAAGATGATTTAAACAACTTAGTTAGCTACTGTGAAATAAATAACCTGTTTCTTAACTTAGATAAATGCAATGTCATCACTTTCTCAAAAAAGAAAAATGTAATTAATTATTCCTACACTCTATCCGGTAAAACCTTAAACAGAGTAACCGAAATCAGAGATCTCGGTGTGATTATGGATAGCAAACTCACTTTTATCCCACACATTGACAAAATGCTAGCAAAATCATACAAACAGTTAGGATTCATTATGCGTGTTGGCAAACCATTTAAAAGCCGCCTAACATATAAAATTCTTTACAATAGTTTTGTTCGAAGTCACCTTGAATTTTGTAGCTCAGTATGGAAACCTTTTTACAAAGTACACATTGACAGAATTGAGCGACTCCAGAAAAGATTTATTAAATCACTGGCCTTCAGGACTGGACTAACCTATACCGCTGACTATACTGATACTTGTAAACGTCTAAATATACAAACTCTTAGTGACCGTCGTGATGCTAATGATTCCGTTTTGCTCTTCAAAATTTTCCGTTCACAATTAGATGCCCCTATTCTTTTACATAAAATCTGTTTTAGAGTTCCGCGAAGACGAGAGCGCCGTTGTCGTAAAAGAAACTTATTTTCTATACCATTCTGCAGGACTGGCTACGGTAGAAACGTATTCATTAAACGCGCATGTAAACTATTTAATGAAAACCTTAAACTTAATGATGTAGACTTCTTTCACTGTACACTAACACAACTTAAGAATGCATTTAAATATTGAATTTAACTAAATTTATAACTTGCTTAACGCACTTAAAATGTATTTTTTGACAAAGTATCAAATCATAGATTTACAAATTTCTAGTATATAGTAATTGCAATAATACAAATTAAGTCTTTCTCTTATATAGTTAATAGCCACGGACCTATTTATATGTTTTTCTGTTATGAAACTATAGGTCTATTCTTATTGTCTTTAAAATATGTTCATAATCCATGTATGACTGTTTGTTTCTGAATAAATAATAAAAAAAAAAAAAAAAAAAAAGAAACCAAGCTGTTTATAAGACCACTTTCAACAAAAACTTTCGTAAAACGCATAGAGCGAACGCAGTGAGCGGCCAAATGCGGTTACACGAAAGTTTTTGTTGAAAGTGATCTTATGAACAGCTTGGTTTCTGTCTCGTTAAGGCAGGAAAGGGTTAAATGATCTAGAATGCCCAATATACACCTACTGAGATAGAATATCGACCAGGAGTGCGAATGGCACATGTAGATGCACTAAGTAGAAATACGACCCTCCCCGCTGACTTGAATGACAATGACCCGAGTGTTACTGTCTATATCTTCGAAAAGGAAAGTTGGCTTTTGACCCTCCAATTAGCAGATCCTGATGTTTCACGAATTATAAAGATTTTGAAACCAGATGTCGATGAAGAGTATACAGATATAAAGAAAAATTACGTTGTTAAGAACCATGCGCTGTATAGAAAGGTGGATGACCGGCTGTGTTTAGTAGTTCCCCGTAACGCAAGATGGCAGGTATGTAGGGCCAATCATGATGAAATAGGTCATCTAGGTTATGCTAAGACACTAGAAATAATCCAGGAGACGTTTTGGTTCCCTAAATTACGGAGATTCGTAAAAAAATATATTGAGGCATGTATAGAATGTGCTTACAACAAGGACAGTTCGAGTAGACAAAAAGCTGGGTATCTATACCCAATCGAGAAGGTAGAGATACCATTTCATACCATTCATATCGATCATCTTGGTCCTTTTGTTAAGAGCAGAAAAGGCAATACCCACATATTGACTATAGTAGATGGTTTTTCCAAATACGTGTTCGTTAGGGCAGTGAGAGTCACAAAAACAAAAAACACGCTTGCGACTCTTGAGGCAATATTTTATGACTTTGGTATCCCGGCTCGAATTATATCTGATCGTGGCACGTCCTTTACATCAACAGCTTTCAAGGCGTTTTGCGAACGCCACGGAATAAAACATATACTTAACGCAGTCGCTTGTCCCAGGGCCAATGGCCAAGCAGAGAGATTCAATCAGACCATACTACATTCTTTAGCAGCACAGAACTCTGATGGTCATGAACGGGAATGGGACAAGTGCCTGGGAAAAGTTCAATGGGGCATCAATAACACTGTGAATGCCACAACCCATAAAACGGCGACCGAAGCTTTGTTTGGGGTCAAAATGCGCGATGATCTAATTAATAAACTGGGTGTTGATACTTGTTCATCCAAGGTTAATTTACAGGAACTAAGACATGAGATAAGTTCTAATATAGAACAAAGTCAAGCTAAACACAAGCTTAGGCATGATTCCAAACGAGTACCCGCAGTTGTATATAAAGTTGGTGATCTGGTAAAAATTTCTCGCAATAATTACAGTAACGATGGGAACAGTACAAAGCTTTTGTCAAAGTTTGTAGGTCCATATAAAATAGATAAAATTCTAGGCAATGACAGGTATGTAATAAAAGACGTTCCCGGGTTCAATAAGAAGGGCAAACCATATGAAACCGTAATTTCTGTAGATCGAATTAGACCTTGGATAAACCTTAAAGCTCTGGAAGTACACAACAGTGATAGTGACAATTCAAGCCAAGAAAATGAAGATAGTGAGTAAAAGTAAAATTCTTTATTACAAAACAATCTTAATATTATTAACGAGCTTTAATGGTCACTCCAATTAATTATTATTTTAAAACATTGTGTGATCACAGGATTGAGTATTTAATTAGCAATAAGTGATGTTAGACTAAACTATTTTTATTTTTTCGCCTAAATTGTTAATAATTTTTTTTTGCGAATGTGATGATTTTATAATTTAATAGCTGTCTCACGTTATTGATCCAATAATGTTTCATATTCATTATAAAATTATTATTCTTTCATTACTTATCCCATTGTTACTTAACATATTATTATCGACATCTAATTAAATATGTTTTACTACGATTAATTATTTAATAAATTGTATTTTACGTACGTGCGCCAGTGGCAGCACGATGTCTGATGGCCGAATGTGATGATTTTAATAAATAAAAGTTAGTTTTAGAATAATTTATTTAGATTACTTTTTACGTAGGGTAAGATTATAACACTGTAATACTAACTACCGGCCTCCCACTCAATAAGTAGTGGGGAGACGGGTAAAAACCAGGTGTTCGGATGGACGAGGGTGAGTCGTTGTGGAGCGTTAGCCGGAGGCAAAGGCCTGAGAAGTAGCTCTCAAGTCTAGAATCTGTATTATAAGTACTAGGATAAGTGATACTATTGTGTGTAGGTATTTAATGCGCCTGTGAAATAATAATTAAGGTATTTAAATAAAGTGTACTGATTGTGAATCCTGGAGTTTTAATATCAATAGACTATAGATGTTACTCATTGCATCCTGCATGGTGGGAGCAAAAACAGCAAGTCAAAAGTACCCTCCACGGCCTTAATAAAAGTGATGTGGTTTATTGCAACTGAGTGTTGTAGCCACAGGCGAATTTAAAAATATAGGCTTCAAATAAGGTATTTCGCTTAATAAGCGTTTTATTGTAAGGTAAAACGCTGGTATTAAGCTTCAGTACCGTTATTTGAAGCCTATTTAATATTTGAGAGGTGTCTGTGATCGCCTGGTGGTCAAAAAACGCCAATGTGATCCATTTATAATGATAAATGAAACTGGTGGAAACAACGAGTACAAGTGCACTTAACAATCCGGGTACATGGATGAATGTGAAATAGACTAATAGTCTAAAGTGTACAGTGACATATTTTACTATACATTATTATTTATAGGTAGGCAAGGAGTGTTGTTAAAAGCAAAAGACATGTGTATAGAAAACTGTGTTTAATTAAAATCATTTCTGCAAACAATCATGTTTTTATTTTCTCCATCCCACAATTATATTCAGATCATAATTTGTGTTTCCATTTATTTCAATTTCCACATGTCTCTATTAAATAATTCTGGTATACGTTACTTATTTTATCTTGCAAAGAGGAAAATAAACTTTGAATTTGACACTTTTCAGTGTCCTGTACCCAGATATGGTTACCAGATATTAGTATTAATAAGGCAGGATACAATTCAACATATAGGTACACAAAAACGATTTTATACATTTTCTCAGAGCCTCTCTTGTTTCTTCTCAAAAATCTTAGTCTTAAAGGCAATTAATTCATTTGAAAAGTCCACTTATCACAACAATACATGCCATAGTGTCTCTTATACACTATGTCTGTAGAAGTAATCATGGCCTTTAGTAAATTAATTCATGGATTAACTGATTAGCTACTCTTACATGCCAGCTGTTGTACGATCTTAAATAGACAGTAGGTAAGTGATATATTGATGATTAATTTTGGTAGGGCTATAACAGCTTTTTGTTAATCATCTGAAGGAGTTCAACCCTTTACCAAATACGATTTCTCTGCAGTCAATTGTGTACAATGCGCAGCCATTCAGAACGTAATTGGCCTTGTAAAATATACAATCCCCAATTATAATATTAAAAATCGAATTATGTTGTAACAATCACAATTTTTTCCATGAAATTGCTACGTTAGTAAAGTCTCGCCCCAGAGAGTATTCTTAAAATATTTTTGGGCCTGAGCCCATACTTTAACCAGCCTATGATGAGGTTTTATTTTATAACATGTTGGTATAATAATTAGGGCTAATATGGTAAGTATCTGGACTTTATTAATTCAACGGTTGTAATACATCAAGACTAATACTAGGATTGTTTCTCTCAAAGGTCTCATTACTTTTATATTGCAATTATGTACCATCAAGCAAGATGTATGGCCAAGCCATTATATCAAGGCGTTATATTTGAATAAACTTTACATGGCCTTTAGTTTAGGTAATTATGAGCATAAAGTGACCGATTAGTCTTAAGTAAGCAATCAGAATTTTAAGCACGTTCTGTAGGTATCCTTAGTAATAAAAGCCCGTCAATTTCTGTTAACCAGCTACAATTTAATCTTGATAATTCTGTCCGGAGAATGCTCTTCCGCTTGTTGTTGTATCGTCTGGTATTTTGCATACATATTACTATGTTTGCGTTCCTATTAAGCCTAGGTTTGGCTCGTGAGTAGATGATAGATCTACTTACGTTAACTAAAGCGTTTTAATAAATTACACTTCGCATTGTTTAAAACATATAAGTAATAGCCATTAGGGTGTTTCATTTTTCCGAATTTTCGATTTTCGTCTGACTTTGCTCGAATTCTTGTTCTAACTGATAAAACAATATTATACGTTAAAAAAAATTAAAATTGGTCAACATTTAGAGGTTGCACATCATCAACAAAGATTTTTCAAATAACCAACGACTGTACATCGGAGGGTAGAAAATGGTTTAAGCGGCTATCATCAAAGCGGAGAGTAGTGTGATACTGAACCTTCTACATATAAATAAATTTTAAAATTAGTAGTAAACTTGGATTTTTATTACTCGATAAATGTTCCAATTACGATTTTTCAGTTTTTCCACCTTTTTCCAAAGGAAAAGTGCTTTTATCGTGTTTTAGACGCAAAATTCAGTTTTCTCATTCGATTTCAGTATCGGTTCATTATATTTTGTCATTTTAGAACATAGTTCATTTTCACGCAATGTATGGGGTTCTCACTCTACCTTTTCAACTTGTGCAACCTCTAAACGTTATTCGATTCTTTTGAAAATTGAAATAGATAGTTTTTAGTGTGGGGAGACTCCATTGGTGAGCAAAGTCAGGAAAAATATTACAACTTTTTTTCTCCATACAAAAGTGAATCACCCTAATAGCCATGCTAGCTGGTAGTTCTAGCTTTGTCCACGAATGCACCTTATTTCGGGATTAATTGCACTACCTGGTGCAAGCTCAAGGAAGTACAAGATGTATAGACATAAGGTAAGTGTCCCTGTGAATGACACTATTAGGAGGAAATTAAGACATTTACTCGAAAAACTACTTAACTATGACCCATACAGTTTATTGGTGTATGCAGATTTATGAACCAGTCCTTTCTTAATATAAGCGGAACAATACATTGTATAATAGTAATAACATTTATTAATTATTTCAGTTTTCCTCGACATCTGAAATTGTACCAGTGGATAACTGGCGAAATTTCGAATGTCCCATTGTATGACTATGAAAAAAAAATGTCGCTGACCCAGTGTATGACATAGAGTTGCATCAAGTTTACATGATAGTTTAGTGCAGATAGGTACCTACTTAGTTGTGATAAACTTTAATGAAAACAAGTAAATTTTATCAGTAGATATTTATTAACTGGTTAGGAAACTATTATCTTAATTATGTACTTCTAGCTTACCATGGGACTTAGTCAATCTATGTAAGAATATCCTATAATAATTTTTATTATAATTACTAGTGAACTTTCTACTCCGAAATTAAAAAATGTTTTCGTCGTTAGACGACACGTCATCAGTACTTCCTCTCGACTCTTGGTAAGAGTCGAGAGGAAGTACTGATGAGTTCCTCATACTCAGATTCACTACTTGAAACCGATTGTTTTCTTAACATTTTTTTTCCAGTGACATTTTCTTTTTTTCTGGTAGGAAGATGTTCAAATCTTGGGTTAACATTTGAGAATAAGATACTAGTTTCTGCTTCACTATCGCTGCTTGAATCAAACAATGTTTTTTTGACAGTCTGCACGTTTGCAGTCTTGGCATTTCCTATGTTTTCCGAGAAAACTTTCTTTTTAATTTGTTTCTTTTTTTGCTCTGCGGCTTTCTTTCTTTTTTTTTGCGGCTTAGTTTCGCAGTCTTTTCCGCTTCCTTTTTTTCTTTATTTTTCTTTCTTTCTTCTGCTCTTTTTTGTTTCTCCTGGATCATCTCTTTCTTTTTCTTTTCTTTATTCTCGTGATATTCTTGCCACTTAATTGATGTGACAACCGCCGGAAGTTTTTCAGTCTTACGCTTTTTCAATGGCATTTGTTTTTCTTGTGGCCAAAACAAAATTCTTTTAAATGGAGTAGGAACATTAGCATTAAGGCCACTAGAGCAAGGCATTGGTTCAGCTGAAACATTTTGATTAATTGGCATGCAGGAGGCATTACTGATCGTATTTGTTGTGTTAGTAATAACTGTAACATGCAATCCATTAGGAGTACCATTTTTTGCAGGAGTAATAATGTTTTGCACAATTGCTTGAGATTTTGCAGGAGTTATGTGTTTTTCTGGTACAATGGGGCGTAAAGGTTCTAAATTTGACAAAGCCTCCTCTATCTCTGAACCGTTCAAAAAATTAATGGTAGATGATGCAGGACTCAAAGGAGGTATAACAGCTTGATTTCTTGCCAAAATATATGATACCTGTGATAGATCAGTCACGTCTAGAGCTGAATTCATATCCTTTGTCTGATTCACCTCAGCTTCTCCTCTGTTGTTATGGCTTACCACATCATTGGGAGATGAGGTGGGCTTTGCTGTTGAACCCTGCATCTCCTGTACTGAGTTATTTATATGACTTTTAGTTACCTCTGCAGCAATGGTTCTGACATCAGTGTTCAAATTTTCTTGTATTAAGGGACCAGTGACAGATGATGTATTTATTGTAACATCATTATGTTCACTGGATGGCACCGTACTTTCCAGCACACTAACGTTATTTTCCCTCATATGTGCCAGATTCTCCTTAGTGGCTTCATATTGGTCGTTTATATTTTGCCATAAAAGGAAAAGTGATGTGTCTTCTTTATTACCTGTCCATGTATTTGAGTTTTTGAATAATGGAGTGGCAGGGACAAACCTCGATAGCACGTAGACCGCCGACTCCAATTTTGAGTTCGTATTTCGGCACAAACACGACACTTCGATGAGTTCACAAGCACAGGATTACACGTGACGTCACTGATCTTCTTTAAAGTACTTTCTACTTGATTTTGAGTTTAATTAGAGGAATGCAAACTTTTTTGGACGCGCCCGCGATGAGATTTTATTTTGCACTGGCGGTTGGAGGTGAGGGGAGCGGGGGGGTTAGGAAAGGATGTTGCCAGGTATGAAATATATAAAAGGTGCGTTCGAGTGGTGTGTATGATAAATTAAGAATAAGCTTTAAAATTAATTATAAAAATGTATGAAATAATCACAATGGCGTAGCCAACTTCGGGGCGCCTAGAGGTTTCCTCTACATTACGTTAAGAGTAAATGAATGTTAATATAGAAACTAATACTAAGGTTTTTTTTTTTTTAAGTTTAATACTATGTTAAGTTTAATTATTGCGTAGGTAACGGGCAGAGCCGAGTTACAGGACGGACATAAGTTCCTGACGAAGTAGTTACTTTAGCGACGCGAATTACATTATCTTTTCCTGGGAAAACCTCTGAGACAACGGCGAGAGGCCAGAACATAGGATGAGCATTATCATCTTTAATGACAACAACTGTTCCCACACTCACAGGTTTGGAAGGTGAATTCCATTTATCGCGTTGTTGAAGGGAAGTGAGATATTCCATGCTGAAACGGTTCCAATAACTCTGAACAATTCTATTTAGAAGCTGATAGCGAGTTAACATGTGATTTGGAATATTACTATCAACTTTTTCCGCGGGTAAAAATTTAAGTGGAGTGATATTTAAGAAATGACTTGGAGATAACGCGGTCGGATCAGAAGGATCCGATGATAGGACGCAAATCGTACGACTGTTTAGTAGCCCTTCAATTTGGACCAAAACTGAATTAAATTCTTCATAGGTTAAAATTTGATTACCTATAACTTTATATAAGTGAGTTTTGACTGACTTGACATTAGTTTCGCTCAAACCGTTAAAGTTCGGACCATAAGGTGGACTGTGTTGAAATTGAATTTTATGTTGAGCAAGATAACTTCTCAAATAGTTATTATAATCAGTGGACTGTATAAGTGGATAAATTTCGTTTAATTTATTTTTCGCACCAATGAAATTTGTACCTCCGTCACTATATAAAATTGAAACAGGACCTCTGCGTGAAATGAAACGTTTAAAAGCGGCAAGAAATAAGTCCGTGCTCAGATCGGAGACCAATTCCAAATGGATGGCTTTGGTTGTTAAACAAACAAACAGACAGATATAAGCCTTGTGGCTTTTAAGTCCGCGACGGCGTATATGAGTAATATAAAACGGTCCGCCGTAATCGACAGCCGTGTGTACAAATGCTTTTACTTGAGAGACGCGGATGGCGGGGAGGTCACCCATCGGTGGTTGTGTAGACAACGGTTTAAGTTTGAAACAGGAGTTGCATTTGTGTACTCTTTGACGAATTAAATTTCGAGCAGATAAAATCCAATATTTTTGTCTAATTAATGCTAGTACTAAAGCGGGACCGGTATGCAGGTTCGACGAGTGATAATAATCTACTAAAAGCGATACTATTCTACTTTTTGCGGACAATAGTATTTGATGGTTTTGATCAAAACCTAACTGAGAATGAGTGAGTCTACCTCCTACTCTTAGGAGACCTTGGTCGTCAATAAATGGGTGCAGTTTAAGAACTGATTTACTATAGGAATTAGTTTGTTATTTTTAATAGCATCAAACTCGCGAGAGAAATGTGTTGCTTGTTCGTAGCGTAGTACGCGGTATTCTGCATATTCTAAGTCATTTGGAGTTATGGAACCTTGAGAGTTAAGTAATTTTGAAAAACGAAATGCGTATACGAGTGAGCGAATTAATTTAGTCCACGTCGAACATCTTACAGCGAGGTCGTGAATTGGGTGGGTAGGTACATCCGTAGATACAGTTTGCGCGGGAAGCGATGTAATTTTAATTTCTTGTAAATCTTCCTGTTTATTATTATTTATTTTAAATTCCTTTACAGGCCAGGTACTAATCGGAGCGGACAGCCATTGCGGGCCGTGGAACCAGAGTGAGTTATTTACTAATCCTGTTGGCGTTACAGGCCGCGAAACAATATCTGCCGGGTTCTCTACACCACGAACGTGGAACCAGTGGGAAGCGGCCCATACAACCATTTCCAGTCGCCGTTACGACGCGGTGTTGACACATCTTGTGTCGACACCGTCTGTTTCGGTCACAATTCCAGTCGCAGAGTCGTCGCCGTGTCGACACAGTTACCAGAAATGGGGAAGGGTCGACACATGACACAAAGTGACATAAAGTGTGGTCGCCGTGTGCACACATTGTTTCGGGTTTGCGACTACTTTATGCCAAAATCATTCGTTCATTCGTTCATTTTGTTCCTGTCAAATGGAAACTGTCAGATGGAAAAATACTTAAATAAAAATAAGTGACATTAATACGCCATCTCTAAAACGGATTACAAGACGTAATTATATATTGTTTGCATTTATATTACAATATGACTTAAATTATTATGGGGAATTAAACTGCTCGAGTGATTTGATAAACTAAGTGTAATATAATCAACGCGCCACCACATTGTTTTAGTTTAGCCGGAAATGAAATTGTTTACTTCTCAGTGCCTGTGTTCATAACTATATTATTTGAAGCATTTTTAGTACTTCGATGCGTATACTATACTTAAATAACAGAAATAACGCTTTACATACTACGAAACTTGTTAATTATGATGTATAAATATGGTTCAAGGCTGAGAAATATTGCAGTCACAAAGTAGTTGCAATGTTTCGACTTTGTGTCGACTCTGTGTTGACACATGACACGCGCTGTCAAAAGTAATAACAAAGTTACTGGTATGTTACTGGATTTGCAAAATGGCTCCTTGTGTTGATTTGTTTTCAGATATTCTCAAAGTGTAAAAATGCCAGATGAGAGATGGTCAGAGATGGGCATTAATCGATTAACTGTTTATTCGACTAATTAATGGAATAAAAAAAGTTAATTCTCAAATTTTAATCGCGATTAGTTTAGTCGACCTAACATAGATTGAAATTGAATTAATCTGAATATTAATCGAATAAATTATCGATTAAATCTCGATTGAAAGTTGACAGGGGGCCATTTTTGTACGTAAAAATAATAGAAATGTCTTGCATGCAGATGGTAGCAAAACACTTTGTCATAAAAGTCGAGATGGGTGTCGATATATAGGTTTTAGGGAGTGCCGATTTCGAAAATAATGACCATTTTGGAATCCGAAATGGCGGCCATGCACTGTGTCATAAAAGTCGTCATGGATGTCGTTTTATACGTTTTAGGGGGCCCCAATTTTGAAAATGATGACCATTTTGGAATCCAAAATGGCGGCCATGCACTATGCCATAAAAGTCGTCATGGGTGTCGTTTTATAGGTTTTAGGGGGCGCAGATTTCGAAAATGATAACCATTTTGGATTCCAAGATGGCGGCCATGCACTATGTCATAAAAGTCGTCATGGATGTCGTTTTATAGGTTTTAGGGGGCCCCGATTTAGAAAATGATGACCATTTTGAAATCCAAAATGGCGGCCATGCACTATGTCATAAAAGTCGTCATGGGTGTCGTTTTATAGGTTTTGGGGGGCGCAGATTTCGAAAATGATAACATTTTCAATTTAAAAATGGCGGCAATGCACTATGTCATAAAAGTCGTCATGGATATGGTTTTATAGGTTTTAGGGGGCGCAGATTTCGAAAATGATGACTATTTTTGATTCCAAGATGGCGGCCATGCACTATGTCATAAAAGTCGTCATGGATGTCGTTTTATAGGTTTTAGGGGGCGCAGATTTCGAAAATGATGACTATTTTGGATTCCACTTTTATGACAAAATACGTAGCCGCCATCTTGGATTATAAAATGATCATCGTTTTCGAATTCTGCACTCCCTAAAACCTATAAATCGACATCCGTGACGACGCAAGTTATCTTTATTTTCAGATCTAACAAATTGCTACAGAATACAAAGGACAAAAAAGAAGCGAGGAGGTAATGAAACAAGCAAAAATACAGATGATTCCTCGACGCAATTGGGTGATTCTTAAATTGTGTCCAGATTTTTTTTGTCATAAAAGTTTATATTTTTCACATATTACTAAATCTATGGCAAAAGTTATAATATTGCAATGGATTCCATCGCATGTAGGTATAAGTGGCAATGAGACAGTTGATGCATTAGCAAAACAGGCATGCAGCGATGGCATTGAATTTCACTTGAAACATTATATGGGGGCAATAATGACTGTTTACATTTAGTCAAATTAAAGTGTCGCGAATTGTGGAAGGAATATTTCGACGAGAGATCTAGGGACAAAGGTATTTGGTATAAGACAATACAGCCACAACCCTTTAATTCTCCTTGGATTGATAATAGTGTGTTGTGTAGGCAGGATCTAGTTTTATTATTGAGATTGCGCTCTGGACACATTCCATTGAATAAGTTCGCCTACCTCATGCGTAAAGTGAATTCGGAATTATGCACCTTATGTAATCGCGTCGAGGATGTGTATCATATTTTAATGGAGTGTGTCCGAAATGAGCGACTTAGAAGACAGATATTTCATGACAATGACAGTTCCATTGGGTTATGTAATACCTACCTTTCGAACCCCATGTCTGAGGTTGTTGAAAAGGTACTAAATATTGTTAAGTGCGGTCTGAGGGACAGAAATGTGTGATGTAATTAAACTAGATGTAGCTATTTACTTTCTTTTAACTTTGTTAATTAAGTCTGTTTTTTATGGGGTGACATATTCGTTCAATCGAAAAAGCCCCTTAATAAAGGAAAAAAAAAAAAAAAAAGTTCCGTGACATTTCGACCTTGTAATTTTTTAAGTAAATGTTTTTGTTTATCTATGAGGATCTCACTATGAATGTGTGTGATGAATGAAATAGTAACGCAAAAAAAATATATATTTGTGTCTTATATTCCTGCCGAAGACTTTTATTTTACCTTTTCCTTCTACACAAGTTTGGCCAAGTAATAAGAATTTAGGGCACTCAATTTTATTTTGACTTCTACAACAGTAAAGCTACGAGGCCATGTTTTGGTATCGTTTTCGTATAAATTCGCAGTACCAAATTTAGTTAAGGTATCACATTGACACCATTCCGAAGTAAAAACATATAAACTTATTAAAATACTTTCTTTTAAACTCCGTCAAGAAGAGTTTCAAAAAAACCGGCCAAGTGCGAGTCGGACTCGCGTATTAAGGGTTCCGTACATTAAGTCCGACTCGCGCTTGACTGCACATTTCTAATAGGTTTTCCTGTCATATATAGGTAAAGAACTATTTTGTGTATTCAGACGGACATACATACAGACGCACGAGTGATCCTATAAGGGTTCCGTTTTTTCCTTTTGAGGTACGGAACCCTAAAAAGATTTATTTTTATTTTGTGGAATGGTGTCAATGTGATATCTTAAATGGATTCAGCACCCCAGATTTATACGAAAACGATACCAAACACGGCCTAGCACCTTCACTGATATAGATATATCAAGATAAAATTGAGAGCCCTAAATAAACTTTCAAGAGCGGATATCTCAAAAACTATTCAACATATCGAAAAAATTGACGGAATAAACTTGTAACAAATTAAATTAACTTTCATTTTGTATAAGTGGCCATGTCGCTGAGATGCATAGTTTCCGAGATATAATCGAAAAACGGGAAAATGGGACCTTCAAAGCCCCCTCTCTCCCCCCCGCTCAAGGGCTACGGCCGGGGACTTTTGATATGTTCACCTCCTAACTTGTCAAACCGAGTTACGGAGTCAAAAATTGTGTTCCGAGCATTTCCCTCTACAACTTTTGGAGCATTCGTTGCCTGACCTAAGTAGCTTATTGAATTTCTTTAAAAACTTTTCTGTAAAAGGTTGACGGGTGTTGGGTGTTTATATGGTTTCGGTCGATTATTATCATTTGCATTGCCCATGATGACTTACTAGAATTACGAGTACACGAGACACTAAATAGTAGTTTGACAAACCTTGGTTTTCAAGAGGTATTTTATATTGACATTTGCTGTCACAAATTTGCTGTCAGATTTAGTCGCAAACCGCACGCAAAGTGCACACAAATGTGTCGACACCTTGTTACGGAAAAGTGTAGACACGGCGACGACACTTTGTTTCGAAACAATTCTAGACACATTGTGTGGACTCTGTTACGACACATCTGACATTTAGTTACCACTTTGTGATTCTGCGACTGGA
Source organism: Cydia splendana (assembly GCF_910591565.1). Taxonomy (NCBI): domain Eukaryota; kingdom Metazoa; phylum Arthropoda; class Insecta; order Lepidoptera; family Tortricidae; genus Cydia; species Cydia splendana. The sequence continues at coordinate 214,053 of NW_026946906.1, forward strand.
ATGGTTATATGGGGGGTAAGTACTCATTTATTTGAGCTATACGATTAGCTACAAATGTGTGAAATTTATAAGCGGGTGAATGAATCCATGTGAGCGTTACAGTGGCGTCTGAAAAAGCGTATACCTTATTTATAGTGCATCGTTTACTTAGGACGTCGCGAACTGAATTTATTAATTTTGCGAGTAACACGGCGGCGCAGAGTTCTAAGCGAGCGAGAGTTTTATTAGGATTGGAAACTTTGGATTTAGCGGTGAGTAATTCTACTGACTGCGCGGTTGAATTTTCATCTGAGTCTACGCGTATATAGATCGCAGCTCCATAGCACTGCTGACTAGCGTCGGCGAATCCTATTAAAGTGATTCTGTTTGTGGATGTGATGCCAATATGGCGCGGTATTTTAATTTGTGATAAGTGCGGAAGTTCCTGGTGGAATTGTTTCCATTTGGAGACAATGAAGTCGGGCACTTCATCATCCCAATCAAGTTGAAGTTTAAAACATTCTTGAATGAGTAGTTTCATGTAAGCTACAACCGGGCTAATTAGACCTAGCGGGTCGAACAAGCGCGCGGTGACAGATAGAATCGAGCGTTTAGTACAAGTCTCTGGAAAATCTATATTTGTTTTGAAATGAAAGTTATCGTCAGTAGGCTGCCACTGCATACCTACGATTTTAGTGCCAGCGTTGGGATCGTCATCAAATTTGGCTACAAATATAATGACCACCAAAAAATACTTTGGTACCCTAAATAAAAAAATCATGCTTACCAAAAAAAATTACTGAACACCAAAAAAATAAGGCCTAAAAATACAAAAGTACCACCACTTTAATTACGACTGCACTTCAAATTGTATTCAAATACCAAATATATTGAATGATCACCAAAAATCATTAATGATCACCAAATCTTGAAGACCAAATTAATGCGATATTTTCACCTAAATAAACCACTATGATTACCAAAAAATTTATACATATTACCAAATAAAGTAAACTGATGCCAAAATTACTAGCCCCTCCCGCTCAACCCCCCGTAGCCCGCACCGCATACCTACCTAACCTAATCTACTTTTCTAGTAGCATTTCGTTATGCTACTAGAAAAGTAAGTTAAACTGCTATCACTTAAGTGGGTTAGGTTAGGTTAGCACTGCGACCCTTACAGAAACGAAATGGTACTAGAAAAGTAGGTTAGGTTAAGTTTCAACTGCTACCCATACAGATACGAAACGCTACTAGAAAAGTGGGTTAGGTTAGGTTTGAACTGCGACCCTCACAGAAAAGAAATGCTACTAGAAAAGTGGGTTAGGTTAGGTTTGAACTGCGACCCATACAGAAACGAAATGCTACTAGAAAAGTGGGTTAGGTTAGGTTTGAACTGCGACCCTTGCAGAAAAGAAATGCTACTAGAAAAGTGGGTTAGGTTAGGTTTGAACTGCGACCCTTACAGAAACAAAATGCTACTAGAAAAGTGGGTTAGGTTAGGTTAGAACTGCGACTGTTACAGAAATAAAATGCTACTAGAAAAAGGTGACGAAGTGGATTAATTAATTTAATAGGATAACGATACATTAAATGATTGCACATTTTAAATTAAAATGTGGTTACAATTAGGGCTTGCAATTCGAATATTCGAATATTCGAATTTGTCGAATATTCGACCTGTTTTGATATTCGAATATTCGGCCGCTCAGGTTTCGAATATTCGAATATTTTTTATTAGTATAAAAAATCTATTTCATCCGCTGTAGTTACAGTTTCTGTGTATTTTCCGGGTATTTACAGTGAATGAGGAACGATAGGTACCCAAATACGAAGGAAATAATATTTTTACTGTATTCCTCTCGATAGACTTTGTGAATACAGTGAAACTTAACTCAATTTGAAAGAAAACGAAACAAAAAGTATGTTATTTTTACGGTGCGTAAGTTTTAAGTTATAAAGGTCATTCTGTTTATTCAGTGCAAGCGTGCGTTAAGCGATTTTTTGAAGACTAAACCTTGCCTGCACTTATCGCAATTCTCAAATTTGATCATACCAAACCTGCCCAAGTAGGTAATCTAACTATGCACCTTTAGCTAACGAATAGTCCACCCAGTAGTCAACTAACTTTTTCCCTTAAATATTCCAATATTATATAATTAAGTCGACCTTTAGGAATAAAAACTTGCCAAAACAAACAAAGTCAATAAAGATTCAAAATACAATGGAATTAGGTACATGCCTTTTTACAGGCCTCTGAGTGACTACAAGTTAATTTAAATCAAAAAATAATTACCTACTAAAAGAAATATCTTACATACCTAGGTGTTTGGATGGTTAAAGTTATATTATTTCACGCAACGACGCATTTATAATAAAAGTTTTATGTAGAAATATTGAATACGTCTTATTTTGGCGTTTTACTTGTTTTTATAAATGTGGGCATCTCATAGTAGGATGATAAAATCTAGTTAATTTCTGCAAAATATCATTAGTTTTAGCAATATGTGAAAAAAGCTTTTGAATAAAACGATAATAAACCGATTTCTCGTTCTTTTTCTTATTTTTTATAATATTCGAATAATTATTCGAATATTCGAATATGTCGTCAGAAAAAGTCGAATATTCGAATACCTGAAAGTTTCGAATATTTGCAAGCCCTAGTTACAATTTTGTGATCATTTACTATTTTTGCGTTTACAATGATTATTTTGGAGCCATTTGCTTTAATAGGATAGCAAGATTTAAAAATTTGGTTATCATTTTACATTAAAATGGAGTTCTAATTTTGGTGGTCATTTACTATTTTTGGGTTTACAATGATTATTTTGGTGTCATTTTCTTTAATAGGATAGCAAGATGTAAAAATTTGGTTATCATTTCACATTAAAATGGGGATTGAAATTTGGTAATCATTGACTATTTTTGGGTTAATAATGATTATTTTGGTGTCATTTCCTTTAAAAGGATAGTAAAATGTAATAAAATTGGTAATCATTTCACATTAAAATGGTGTTATAATTTTGGTGATCATTCATGATTTTAGGGTGGTAAAATAGATTTTTTTGGTATTAAATTTTACTAAATCTGGTGATCAGTTAAATAGCAGCCATCAAATTTGACAGCGAGAGGGCTTTTTAGTGCGGATGGGACGCGCGACATGAGTTGATTATCATTTGAAATCCATTTAACTAAATTGAAACCTCCCGATTTCAACATAGCGGTCATCTCCTTATATATTTTTTCTGCCGTATCTACGTTATCAACGGAGCTAACATAATCGTCGACGTACATATGGTTTTCGGCTTCGTAAGCGGCAAGCGGGTACGAATCGCGGTTATCTGCGGCAAGTTGTCGCACGACACGCAACACGCAATGCTAAATATGGTGAACTGGAAACACCGAAACAGACCCTATTAAATTGATATATTTCAATCGGTGAGTTAGTGTCAAATCTGAATAAAATTCTTTGGAATGAGTGATGATCAGGAGAAAGTTTCACTTGAAAATACATTTTCTCGATATCTGCGGATATTGCGATTGAAAACATGCGGAGATTTAACAGCAATTCGAAAATATTATTCTGTAGGACTGGGCCTACATATAGTAAATCATTAAGGGATTTTCCTGAGGTGGTTTTACAACCAGCGTTCAGTACGATACGCGTCTTTGAAGTTTCTTTGTCTGGACGATAAACGGCTCTATGCGGTATGTAATAAGAATCAGTGGTTTGAAAATCATTTGGAACCTTTGTTAAACAACCTTGATCTATGTAAGTTTGAATAGTTGCGTTATAATCTGACCGTAATCCAGTTGAGTCGAGTTTCTTTTCTAAAGTTAATAAGCGGTGCTTCGCTGCGGAATAAGAGGATCCTAATTCAGTAGGCGACTGTTTGAAAGGAAGAGCAACGGTGTAGGTACCGTCGTCATCGCGCGTGTAAGTTGACTGAAAATGTTTTTCACATGCTTCGTCATCTGGACTAAAATGGGTTTTTTCTGGGACATTTTCAATTTCCCAAAAGCGTTGCGTTAACTGATCGAGACAGAAATCTTCAGTTTGGCAAAAGAAAGTCTTTTCCAAATTATGAGCGTTTAATGAGCGAGTTTCATTTTCGAGCGAATTAGGAAAACATTGCGCCCTTCCTCCGGCGATGTATCCGAGCGTAGTTTCGATACCTACAACCGAGGAGGTCGGCGAGGTCACTTTACCTGGTCCGAGTAACGTGGGGAACAATTCATTACCTATCAGACAATCTATTTCACCCGGTAAGTAATATTCGTCATCGGCCATCGGCAAACCTTGAAGGTGATCTAATTGCGTGGTTTCTAGCTCGGCGCTAGGTAAAATGTCCGTAATCTCATCCATAACGCGGCAGCAAACGGTATAGGAACAGCGTGAGTCGAATCGAGAGTGTATTGTAAGTTGCGTTATTCCAAACGTGCGGTCTTTAATTTTTCCTATGCCATTAATAATAGCGGGTGCGGGAATAATTTTTAAATTTAAGCGTTCACAACAAGCCTTCGTTATGAAATTAGTAGCCGCCCCAGAATCCAAAAATACGCGTAGGCGATGCGTTTCATTGTTATTATAAACGTTAACCGACGCGGTCGGGCATAGAACTAACGTGTCACTGTTTAAATTTCGAGCAGGAATGGTAACTGATAACGCGATGTTGTCGTTATTCACCTGAGCGCTTGTCTGACCGCCGTGCGTGCGAGCGGCACTCGTCGTAGGCGAGCGCGGCTGACGCGGCGGGTGAGACAGAGACGGAATATTCGAGGAGCTAGTGCTTGGGAGCGGCGCTGTGGAAGCGCGCGCGCCAGCTGAGTTGTTGTTATTATTATCATTTGCTGAATCAGCTGATCGCGGGGAATGCGTTGTATTCGAATGGGTTTCGTAGTGTAATAAAGAATGATGTTTCTTATTGCAAATCGAACACCGGTTTGTTGATTTACATGTATTAATATGATGAAAACCTAAACAGTTTATGCAAAATGTGTTGACGAACTATGTCGTTGCGCGTTTGAGTATTTTGTTTTAGGAAATATTCGCATTTGAATAGAGGGTGAGAGAGTTGAGAATTGCACACTTTGCATGATCGCGGTTGAGTGACACTGTCAGAGCTATTAGACTTGCTGGAAGACTTGCGGAACGGTTACTTGGGTACAGAATGTTTTTATTTTATTAATTTGCGGTGCGGTTTTGTTAGTAACCTGAGCGCGAGTATTATTATTATAAGTTTGAGTTTGAGAGCGAGATGGCGTGTGGAGTACTTGGAGTTTACTTTGTTCAGTTAGGAATTTCTTTAAATCACAAAATTTAGGAATTTCTATGTGTCTATGAGCCTGTTCGAACAGGTCGATCATAGTTTTGTCCAATTTGCTTAGGGCAATATGAGTTATCATAAAATCTGATAAGTTATCAATTTTCAAGCGCTGCAATGCTGCTTCAGCGGAACAAAAGTTGTCAAGTATATTATCGACTGACTGTCCAGTCTTTTGTTGTAACATCTGGTCTAGATAGACAGAAGCCTGTACCCTAGTATCATGGTATTTTGCTAGAAGAGCTTGCCATATGATGTCATAGTTTTCAGAGGTAGCGGTTATTCCGGAACAAACATTAAGTGCTTTGCCGGAGAGACATCCTATTAGGTACTGGACCTTTTCAGCATTGGTTAAGCGAGTATTAGTGTGTACTGCGGAAATTTTCATAGAATACTGGCCACTTAGTAGGAGTACCATCAAAACCTATGAGTTGAAGCGGGGGCAACTTAGTGTTAAAGTTATTATTTTTCTTTTGGTCCTCAAGCTCTTGCCTCAGTGTAGTTTCCTTTTGTTTAATGTAACAATATAACTCGTCAAATGTATTTAAAATACTATAACTCGGCTGAGCCTCAGGATTTTCTTTGAGTTGTTCAATCATAAGTTTATCTACTGTTTCCATATAATCTGAACGCGTTTTATCAGCGGATTGAGCCCTAGCTAAGAATTGTGTGCGTGTGACATCGTCGGAAACCTTCAAGCTTAAGTTATAGACCTCTTGAATTATTTGAAACAGAAATTGTTTTTTGTGTTCCAAAAAAGTAATCATAACGTCATCGTCGCTTGAACCATCTTTTGATTTATTGCCTCCCCCCATATTGGTAATAAGTCAATTAATAATATGCGTATGCGTAATTTGCGTGAAGTTATAAAATATTTTGTGCGCGGTGAGTATAAAATGTAAGATGGCGGGTAGGTAGGTAAGTATAAATGGTGCAAGCGGCGAACAAATTTTACAATTGACTACGTGAAATATGCGCGATTTACCAAAAATATGCTTTGAATCTTAAAGAATGAGTGAAATAACTGGTATTTAATGATAACTAGTTGCGAAATAAGATGAAATAAGCGTGATGCGCACCAATTAAAGTATGGTAGCACGTTGAGTGATTTTAACAAATATACGTATAAATTTTATTTTTGAGTGTATGATTACTGTAAATATGTATGAAATAATGAAATATTTATATATATAGGAAGGATCAGGATCGATAAGGACCAACACTTGGAGTGGCAGGGACAAACCTCGATAGCACGTAGACCGCCGACTCCAATTTTGAGTTCGTATTTCGGCACAAACACGACACTTCGATGAGTTCACAAGCACAGGATTACACGTGACGTCACTGATCTTCTTTAAAATACTTTCTACTTGATTTTGAGTTTAATTAGAGGAATGCAAACTTTTTTGGACGCGCCCGCGATGAGATTTTATTTTGCACTGGCGGTTGGAGGTGAGGGGAGCGGGGGGGTTAGGAAAGGATGTTGCCAGGTATGAAATACATAAAAGGTGCGTTCGAGTGGTGTGTATGATAAATTAAGAATAAGCTTTAAAATTAATTATAAAAATGTATGAAATAATCACAATGGCGTAGCCAAATAACGTTAGTTTATTTTTACCTATATGCTTTTCAATGAATTGAAGACCGTTTTTGAGTTCGCTCACTTTTTGCTGATTAGCCTTTTGTTCAGCAATTGTTAACATATTAGAAATGGCCTGTTACACCATCGATGAATTTTTCGATAAAGTGTCATCGATCCACACACAAAATGTAAATATGTAAATTGTAAAGTCCATTTTTGCAGTAAGTATTTTAGTGTGGAATTTATTATTGGCATTTTTTGTCGCTGTGAAATATTGTTAATATAAAACTATTATTTATTGCATTTTTCTGATGGCTACATTGTATGTACTTTGATTTTTAATTTATAATTAATGAATTATGATTGACATATGTATTCTTGACGTGTAATTAATTATCTTTATCAATAAAAATATGAATAATATGAATATGAATATTTTTGTTATTTATGTCTATAGCTTGAGGATTCCATGGTACCAAACCACATTTTCTGAACCCGTTTCTGAATATAGAGGGCTTCAAAGTTTTGTCCAGTACTTTTTTTAATAAAGGAGCAAATTGTATTTTTCTTAAAATAGGATGGTCGTTATTTTCTAAACGCCACTCACGAACAGCTTCTCTCCAATTTCCTTTAAGCGACCGAAATACGGCTACATCCATAGGCTGGATTAAATGAGTTGCGTTCGGGTGCAGTGCAACTAGAATAATACCATTTTCTGAGCAAAATTTGCTTGTATGCAAAGTAAGGTGAGAAGAATGCCCATCGATAAACATAATCACAGGTTTCTCAATTTTTTTTGTCTTCTAGCCATGGGTTAAAAACGTTACTCATGAATTCAAAAAATGTTTCCCCAGTCATCCATCCATTTTCAGATCTACCGATCCCCCAGTTATTAGGTACACTCAAAGATAATTCTCTTCGAATTCTCTCGTATTTGAACACAATCATAGGAGGAGGCGTATCACCGGCAGCATTACCAGTAAGTAGTACTGTAAGACATTCTTTCTCATCCGGATTTACTTTTTGGTATACAGTTTTGTCACCTTTGGGAGCAAGAACTTTGCTGCCTTTTGGATTTAAGAAGAAAGCAGTTTCGTCACAATTGAATACCCTTTCGGGTTTATTGAGAATATGAGCTTGATCAATGGATTCTAAATATGTAAAAACTTCTTGAAACCAAGTATCCAACCGCTCTCTAGTTACCGATGCCCTTGTTTCAGTCAGATTTTGAGCGACTCTCGTGCTAATTTCGGGATGTCTCTTTTTAAAACCTTCACACCAGTGTCTTCCAGGGCGATTATCCTTAAAAGGAGTTTTTATACATAACTCCGTAACAAGTTGTTTCACACAATTTTGAAGCTGGTTCATTGTAACGGGAAATCCAGCTTTGGACAATGAAATTATCCATTTAACAAGGGTAGATTCTTGCTCTGTCGACAAATAACTCTTAGGCCCCATACGATAGTCAATAGGATTTTTGCCTTTCACTTTGTACAATAAAGTGATACGGGGAATCCCGTATTTATTAGCTGCTGTAGAAACAGACATCCCCCTCGACACTTCGTCTAACGCTTTTAATACGTCATCTTGACTATATTTAAAAGATCTTGGAGGCATCTTTTCTTTGAAAAAAACCTGTAACCAATGTATGACACTAGTTATGACCCAATGAATGACACCTTAATACGTAACTGTCATTCACCCCACCTCCATAGTAAAACAGTGTATGACACTCATGTCAGATACTACTCAAATGATCGACAAATAATTGATTTTCACAGAGTATATTAAATGTATGTCGTACTTCCTTACAATACGGTCAATATTAAAATTCATAAAATAGTAATTTGTGCGGGTGAATGACATAGGTGTCATACACTACTAAACGCTAAAAGTTTGTTCCAGTGTATGACATGACTTCAAAATACTAACGTAAGTAAAATAATCTACTTTGAATATACAATATCAATCGTTTGATTTATTATTGTTGGCAGCAACGAAGAAATGCCACTGACTGCAGCTTCCGGTGGCGGTATGGCGCGCAAGCGGTGGTTCCGGTCGACAGAGGGCGCCACTCCGTTGAATAAAACCGGTCTGCTCGACGGTGCACGCCTTCTTGCGGGGTTGGCACTCGACACGAGAACATCGTCCACACTCTACTAGAATTGCGATTATATCACTTGATTTTAAAGTATACCTAATAAATTGTAAATTAATATTGTACAATAAAATAACTTTATACCTTGGGGTTCTTGGTTTCATTAAGTTATATACCGGCAGTTTTCATCAGAAGTGTTTATCCACGCGTCATGGGGAAGCATAAGAAGAAAAGTCGTAAACATAAACGCGCTCGATCAGTCAGTAGTTCTAGTACCGTCAGAAGTTCTGACAGTGAGAGTGCCCGAACCCCGTCACCTCTGCCTCCACAACGCAAGAAGAGCAGGAAACTAGATCGGTCAAGTAAGCCTTTACGCATAAATGGACCCGAAACTGTAAGTCACAACAATACGCCTACTTTGTACAACATTATACCCGAGTTTGACCCTCTGAAAGATGACATTAATGCATGGCTTAGAGTGATTCAATCTTACGCAAGTACATTCTCTTGGTCTGACGAGATCACCCGCTATCAGGCTTTGAATAAACTTAAGGGCTCAGCTAAAGTGTGGTATGACTCGTTGTTACGCACTGATCACCAATGGCCGTCATGGAAATGGTCTGATTGGCATAATAGGTTATCTGTTAGCTTTCAAATTCAAAGGAACATGTTTGAACTTTTGAAGGAGATAATAGAACGAAAACCAGCCGAAAATCAATCTCTGTATGAATTCTATTTCGATCAGAAATGTAAAATTGACCGGTTACGTTTAAACTTTTCGGATCAAGACGTCATTTCAATAGTTCTCGGAAATATAGGCGACGGAAATATAGAATCCAATACATTTAATTCGTGTGATCAGTTCGCAAGTTATTTGCATAGTCGGACATACAAAGCAAAAAAACAAACAAGCGTTTCACTTCCAAAGGCAAATCACGTTCAGTCACCGGTTGTTAACACTTCTAGTAATGCAAGCGTAGCTACAACGACAAGTCGAGCGGTTGCGTCGGGTTCTGTCGGTTCCGTTTCAAACGAGAATAATTCACAGGCTCGTAAAACAATTAAATGTTTCTTATGCGGCGGAAATCATAAGCGAATGCATTGTGACATAAAGTGTGAGTTTTGCGGGATAAGAGGACATATTGAATCTACATGTAATCGAAAGAAAAATGTTAAAACGGAACAGAAGTCTGAAAAACCCGAGGTGAAATTTGTGTCATCTTCAAATTCTCGAAACAAGTTCGTGAAGAAGGTAGTTCTAAACAATGTTTTGGTTCACGATGCATTCATAGATCCGGGAAGTAGCTGTTCGATTATATCACAATCATTAGTAACGAAACATTGTTTACAGACAGCCGAGTTGCCCTCGCCAGTGACTTTGAACGGGTATAAAGAACATTCGTCAAAAATTGTTACCACTGTTTTGAAGGCAAATTTAAAACTTGACTCGGTCGAAGTAAACAATGTGGAGTTTTACATAATGGATGATCTGGTAGGTTGTGACATTTTGATTGGACGGAATGTGACGGAACGGCCCGACTTGATGTACTCTCGGATAGGTGAAGTTTTAAAGTTTGATTATGTTAAAACGTTAAATGAATTTTGCAATAGTATTGGTGAGACTGAACTTGATGCCAATTCGAACCATGCAGAATTAATGACATTGTTTCGAAAATATAGTGATTGTATAGCTAGGAATGTGAAGGAATTAGGCAAAGCCAATAATCATGAAATGGTTATCAATGTAACAGATCCGCGTCCAATTCAATGTAGACCTTTTAGATCCTCCCCATCTGATAGGCAGGTTATTCGGGATATGGTCGATGAGTTATTAGCTAACGATATAGTGCGACATAGTGATTCTCCATAAGCGAGTCCCGCGCTGTTAGTAAATAAGAAAAATGGAGAAAAGCGACTTTGCATAGATTATCGCGCTTTAAACAAGGTCACAGTGAAAAACAAATATCCTATGCCCCGGATTGAAGATTTAGTGGATAGGTTACAAAGAAATGAGTGTTTTACCAGTCTCGATTTAAAAAGTGGATACTACCAGATATTAATGAGTTCAGAATCAATACCTAAAACTGCTTTTATTACGGAAGATGGTCACTATGAATTTCTAAGGCTCCCGTTCGGTTTGGTCAATGGTCCGTCCTGCTTTCAGGAAATGATGAATAAGGTGTTAGGAAATTTGAGATTTGGGAATGTGATTGTTTACCTGGACGATGTATATTTAGTTACCAAAACAGTCGAAGAGAATCTCAAATTACTTGAGGAAGTTCTAGAGATTTTCCGTAAAAATGGATTAACGCTTAATTTAAAAAAATGCCATTTTTTAAAAACACAAATTGAGTTTCTGGGTTACAAAATTAAGCCAAACGTAGTTATGCCTAGTGATGCCAAATTAGAAGCGGTGAAATGCTTTCCAACACCCAAAAATATTCACCAACTTCGCTCATGTTTGGGATTAACAAGCTATTTCCGAAAATTTATTAAGAATTTTGCAATGATATCGTCACCTTTGACGAGGTTGCTGAAAAAGATTCTGTTTGGGTGTGGGAAAACATTCATGAACAAGCATTTCTCACTTTAAAAGAGAAATTGATCTCTGGCAATGTTCTGTCCATTTTTGATCCGTCAAAAGAGAAAATTTTGTATACGGATGCTAGCCGAGAGGGTGTAGCTGGCATTCTTATGCAAGTGACTGATGAAGGCGAAAAACCCATCCATTATTATAGTAGGCAAACTTCAGAGGATGAAAAACGTTATCATTCTTTTGAACTTGAACTGCTTGCGATTATTTCGTCATTACAAAAGTTTAGGCTTTACTTACTGGATTCTCCATTTAAAATTATAACGGACTGCAATGCTGTGCGATATGCGCTAACAAAAAAAGAAATAATTCCTCGTATCGCACGATGGGTATTGCTAACACAAGAATTTGCTTTTGAAATACAGCATAGGGAGGGCTCGCGTATGCAGCATGTTGACGCGCTAAGTCGAAATCCGGTACCATCTGGCGAGAGAGACGAATCGGAAGTAGTGCTATCTATAACAGAGGCCGATTGGTTAATGTCTGTGCAATTACAGGATCCGGAGTTAGTTAGAATTAAAGCGATATTGGAATCAGGACAGGCCGAGGAAAATGGGGATATTTTTAGTAAATATGAAATGCTAGGTAGCAAAGTTTACCGAAGAACAACCCGTGGTCGTCGATGGGTGGTACCGAAAAACTGTATCTGGCAGATTATAAAAAGTAACCACGACGATTTGGGTCATTTTTCGGTAGATAAAACGGTGGAGCGTATCGAAAGCTTATACTGGTTCCCAAGAGTACGACATACAGTAAAAAAATATATTAAAAACTGTATCAATTGCATCTATTATAAAATAAAAGGCGGTCCCAAAGAAGGAGAGTTGTATCCCTTACCGAAATATGCCCAGCCATTCCATACGCTCCACGTCGACCATTTAGGCCCCTTTGTAAAATCAAAACGCGGTAATAAGTATTTATTAGTCATGGTAGATTCTTTTACCAAATTCGTTTTTATATCTGCAGTAAAAACAACGAATTCAGCTGAAGTAATAACGGAGTTAGATCAAATTTATAAGCATTTTGGAAATCCCAGGCATATAATAAGTGACGCTGGTACGGCGTTTACTTCTAAAGATTTTACGCAATATTGTATGTCTAAAAATATTCGTCTGCATACAGTTGCAACCGGTATGCCTCGTTCCAATGGGCAAGTTGAAAGATTCAATAAAACCATTCTAGATGCCATGAGAACCTTAGGTGCTAATAGCGATGAGGATTGTTGGGATCAGTACGTTACGGCGTTACAACAGGGCTTAAATAGTACAATTCACAAAACTACAAAAGCTGTTCCAAGCGAAGTTTTCTTTGGGTACCGCTTGAGAACCGATACAGATAGTATTATAGGATCAGAGCTTGATAACGGGGACTTAACGGATGTGACCAATTTGCGTAAGAATGTGGATGAACATCTAAAAGCCAGTGCAATTAGTCAGAAAACGAGGTTTGACAATTCGAGAATAAGAGCAAGAAGATATTCAATTGGTGATCTTGTACTTATCAAGATTCAGAGTAAGAATAACGACGGGCAAAGTACAAAATTGATGCCAATTTTTAAAGGGCCATTTCAAATAAAAAGCGTACTAGGCAATGATCGATATGAGGTGACGGATCTACGAGGGTCTGAACGTAGTAATAAGAAATATACGGGCACGGCAGCAGCCGAAAATATGAAGCCATGGATTAAAATCGATGATTGGGCTTCTGAATAAGTATTGTGAGATTTGTGAGTATTCCGTGTTGGCATAAATAGGTATTATATCCGCTAACCTATAATATTTTAAGTAACAAGTCCAATAAATAATTTAATATTTAAATTTCAATGTAATTTATTAATTTTGTTAATACAGGTATATAATTATGAAATAAAAAAAACCAGGTTAACTATCGCCGTTGAATAATTTAATATTTAAATTTCAATGTAATTTATTAATTTTGTTAATACAGGTATATAATTATGAAATAAAAAAAACCAGGTTAACTATAGCGTGGGGACTATAGCCCAAGCCCTCTCGCGTATGAGAGGAGGCCTGTGCCCAGCAGTGGGACGTATATAGGCTGAAATGATGATGATGATGAGGTTAACTATATAACTATTTTATTTGATACATTAATAGGTATTATTTTGAAAAAGTTTGCTTTGCGTATGGGACAGTTATGCTATATGTGTATTTGGAGTGTTCATGATATGCTTAAGTGAAGCGGTTCGCTCTTTAGGTGTGTATGAAACTCTAAACATGTATATGCGAGATTAAGCAGCTATGGTGGTGCTACTGGATCAACTCGGTCTCTCAAGTGAAGCATTTGCTCTTTGGGTGCGAGGGTTCGGTGTTCGATATAGCGCTAGTTGGCTCATACGCAAAACAAGATTACACACATGTAACGACCATTCATCACTGTTTGATTAAAATAACAGATGTAATTTTTAACATTCCATAATATGTTTCAGAGTCATATTATTGGCATGTGTGGTGTCAGGCGCTGACACCGTGCAGCATGGCCGTGTTGGCAGCAACGAAGAAATGCCACTGACTGCAGCTTCCGGTGGCGGTATGGCGCGCAAGCGGTGGTTCCGGTCGACAGAGGGCGCCACTCCGTTGAATAAAACCGGTCTGCTCGACGGTGCACGCCTTCTTGCGGGGTTGGCACTCGACACGAGAACATCGTCCACACTCTACTAGAATTGCGATTATATCACTTGATTTTAAAGTATACCTAATAAATTGTAAATTAATATTGTACAATAAAATAACTTTATACCTTGGGGTTCTTGGTTTCATTAAGTTATATACCGGCAGTTTTCATTATCTAACAATATTAATAAGCACTTACCAAATACTCATAAATTCCTGTTTTTTATTTACACTTTTAAGATTCAAAGTCTTAACCGATTCACTAAGAAACCCGACGCACAACTGACTCGATGCACCTCCTAGCAAAAACTACCTCACAAATTGAAAAATATTAAACGTATTAATGACAGCCTCGGAACAAAATTCATAGATAACATATACAATCGATTAAGTCCTGGTTTTTGTTTATATCAAAAACCGTTTTCTTATTTTTCAAAATAAACTGCGTAAAAGTCATACATTAGGTCAGTGTCATCCATACGGACGTTTACCTTAACACAACTACTTATCTTAACAAGGAGATATTATTGCATGACAGGTTAGATAGTAAGGTTCTTCATTTGCATGTATAATAATCAGTATTATATATTCATTTGGCATTAATCAGCCTTCGTATTTTCAAGTTTTTGAAGAAAAACGAATGCTACATTACTTCAAACGAAGTTTTAAGAATCAATTCAAACTGTTGCGTGGGCTATAGCGCCGTTGCATAGCTTTAAATCGTTCAATGGTCTATAATAAAATGATTTTTAATAAAATTTAATGTTAGGTATCTCAGTGAGCTCACTGATTTTCACCTAGGTATATTTGCAACATTCGTAAAGTAAATAGATACAGGTTTCTACGTTATGCCAAATGCCAAAGTAATGAATATGTGAAAAATTTCACAGCACACCAATTAATGAGCATTAGTATAGAAATAACACTCGAGTTTGCCTGCTTACATTTTCCAGGAAAAATCATAACCTACGGTCAGGTTTAGGTTTGAAAGTAGATTCGAATCAATAGGTAAATACAGTCTTTCAACTGCGAAAAGTGTGAGGGTTCAAGAAAAGGTTCTGTTATGAAATGATATGAAATCGTCTAGGGAAACTAGGACGACTATCTTTAAAGCCTGAGTCATCATCTATCAATCGTCATCTGGATTGATACCAAAAAGGCTTTCTTTCATTTGGACTGACCATGAGTTGATGACCATACCAATTGTGGGTCATACACATTTTATATTATGGTTAACTTGCTCACGTCTTTTCTGTAGACAACGCAAAGTTAAGGGAGTTTAAAGCTTTTTTTTATGCTGCACCATTACAGGCGGGATACATCCAACATTTGTTTTTATGTCCATGGAAGGTACCGTTTTCTAAAATGTGTTTGACCCACGTGG
Organism: Cydia splendana; assembly: GCF_910591565.1. Classification (NCBI taxonomy): domain Eukaryota; kingdom Metazoa; phylum Arthropoda; class Insecta; order Lepidoptera; family Tortricidae; genus Cydia; species Cydia splendana. Next base: position 229,646 of record NW_026946906.1, read on the forward strand.
GCTTAAATGATGAATGAATAGTCAAGAACCTTGAACCATTCCAGGGCATTATATTTCTATTTTTAAATGAGTCGCATTATGTAGCGGCGGGGCGGCCGGCTAATTAAATTCAACAGCAATTTCCAAAATTTTTGTTCAACGATTTTGATCTAGATACTTCTAGATTATCATGACCTTGGCCATTGAATGGGCCGCGTATGACCACACTCTCGATTCCAGACTTTGGCTTTGTTAAGAGCGCTATTACATTTCGGCGTTGAGCGAGTTTAGGTATTTTACGCGCTGCGGCAGGCCGTGCGAGCTCAGTATGCCGATCCCTTCTACCACACTCGCACTACAATGATGGATTAAACATTCTTGATCCTTCGCGAAGCATATTGAAATCAACCATAACAACACTAACTGTGCTTAACTTTTAAAGTCCTAAAACTGTTATTTGGTAAGTACGAAAATACTAAATGCAGTGCAAATGTAAGTGTGTGCAGTGTTCATAAATTAATTGTTCATCTATTTTTGACGATTTTTGACCCCCCCACCCCTCAAATCATCCAAAAATCATGCTTCGGATGACTCTGTTTCCTCCTACGTCATACTACCATCATCCGATGTCCAGACCCCCCCCCCCCCCCTCCTCCTTCCATTTGAAACGACGTAATTTATGAATAGCCCCATACTCGTACTTATGAAGGTATAAGTATTACTCGAAATAAATTATAGGTACTCGCTTATTTACATGTTTCGTCATAGCATTTGGTACCTATAGGTTGTAAAGTTTGTATCAACGAGGGTTTAAAAACGAACTAGTATTGAGGATCTGATGATAATGATGATGATTAAGGTGGTCACGGATACCAATCAACCATGTAGTAACATGATTAGGCTCGTTTGATTCGTCTCAACAAGATCTTTGACACTGAAGATACACAGGGTCTGATGATGGAGCTGGAAGGTGGCCACGGGTACCAGTCTATCATGTAACTAAACCACTTCGTGTTTGGGCTCGTTTGATTCGTCTCAACAAGATCTTTGACACTGAAGATACACAGGGTCTGATGATGGAGCTGGAAGGTGGCCACGGGTACCAGTCTATCGTGTAACTAAACAACTTCGTGTTTGGGCTCGTTTGATTCGTCTCAACAAGATCTTTGACACCAGACAGTACTCAGGGTCTGATGATGGAGCTGGAAGGTGGTCACCATTACCAATCAACCATGCAACTAAACCACATCGTATTTAGGCTCGTTTGATTCGTCTCAACAAGATCTTTGACACTAGGTGATACACCAAACACGAAGCCCAAACACGATGCCCAAACACGAAGCCCAAACACGAGCCCAAACACGAAGTGGTTCAGTTACGTGATAGACTGGTACCCGTCGCCACCTTCGAGCTCCATCATCAGACCCTGAGTAGTATCTTGTGTCAAAGATCTTGTTGCGACGAATCAAACGAGCCCAAACACGAAGTGGTTCAGTTACATGGTAGACTGGTACCCGTGGCCACAGTCCAGCTCCATCATCAGACTCTGAGTACTAACTTTTGTCAAAGATCTTGTTGCGACGAATCGAACGAGCCCAAGCACGAAGTGGTTTAGTTGCATGGTTGATTGGTACCGGTGACCACTTTCCGGCTCCATCATCAGACCCTGAGTACTATCTTGTGTCAAAGATCTTGTTGAGACGAATCAAACGAGCCCAAACACGAAGTGGTTTAGTTGCATGGTTGATTGGTACCGGTGACCACCTTCCGGCTCCATCATCAGACCCTGAGTACTATCTTGTGTCAAAGATCTTGTTGAGATGAATAAAACGAGCCTAAACACGAAGTGGTTTAGTTGCATGGTTGATTGGTACCGGTGACCACCTTCCGGCTCCATCATCAGACCCTGAGTACTATCTTGTGTCAAAATTAATACATATAGAATGTCAGGTCGTTTCAAATATTTTTAATCCTGTCCGGTAGTTTATTAAACTGTACCATTATAAATTATAATACTATAAAAACAGTGCTAGGATCAAATTCTCTCGTTGCGGTTTACACGCACACAGTATAGCGTTTTACACGGCGCCCGCCGCACACAATGATAAAAAATCTCGTTGTCGCCGTTGAAAATGTGCGGAGCCAACCGACACACGTCCTGCCTCTACAAGCTCTGCCGCGGCACTGAGCTGGCGCAGCGCGCGTCATCGGTAAAGAGTAGTTTTCAAAAAATTGCCAAAAAATTATAGTAGAATTTCATAAACACTAATGTATACCAACAGTATAAGCAAACGTTGCAGATTGCTTGAGTATGAAAATGACTTCGATATTAAGTAGATTTTCGTAGGAATTGATACTTGTTTGGGAGAGAAAATTGAGTTCGTTTTACTTTGATTTTCTCTTTCTCAAAGGTGTGTAGGAAAAATATCGTTTGATATGCCTAAAGTACAGGGTATTAGTAATACAAAATAGCCAGGTTTAGCAGAGTAAACTTCTCAACATTTCCAAATAAGAGCTTGCCATTCAGTGCTTCACGGGGTTTTTCGGAAACGACCATCAGAAAAAAAATCATTACTAATTGAATAAGTCCTTTTTCTAATATTTACAACGATATTTAAAAAGATAAGAAGACGCTTTTACTGGAACAAGTACTTATTGTTTCTAATAATGAGCACAAAGTCCTGAATTTCGTCGACTAGTATCATCAATTTTGCGATATTTCGACTTTTCTTGTAAGAGCGCTCTTAAAAATGGGATTCGTCACGTTTTTGGTGATTTCTAATATTACTGACCCAAAAGCCAGTTAACACAGTGTCAGCGCGAGCTACGCGTTCCGAGCGTGGCCGATAATACGAGAAAATCATTACCTATGCAACGAACAGCCCCTACGAAAAGGGAACCCGCCTAGCGGGTCGCTGGCCGTGAGTGTGTTAAGACTTATTTTATCCTCTTAGGATCTTGTAATGTTAAAATTAGGGTCTTCCCGGGACAATTTAATGTTTTGGGGTGTGTTTTCGCAGCCAAGCGAAAATATGATTAAATTCTCAAATGCCTATCGTAGGCAGAGATTTACATGAGGGGTGAATTATCTTGCATATAGAAAAACATGTTAAATAGATATTTGTATGGTAAACGCTTTGTAGTAGCAATACATATTTGGTTAATGAAGCCATGAACTAATTGATACCTGCTTGCGCAGCAGGCTAATGGACGTTTCACGCCTTGCGCAGGCATTTTGTCTGATTTTAACATAGGTACTTAGCGTGTTTACGCTTTAAAATTGTTTAATTTTAGTCTAACAACTAGAAAGCAGCCCTGCTTTTTACAGATTCAGAACAATGTCTGACTATAAGTTATTGTTCCCAATGACTAATAATTTTCCACACCTTGCGCAGGCGAAATAAGTGGTATATGGAGCCATTGTTGATTATATTAAGCCAGTCTTATAGTGCCCATTTTGTTGCATCTGCTAGCGTAGCAGGTTAATGAAGATCACACGCCTTGCGCAGGCGGCGTATCTTCACTTGGCTTAATAATAATATTCACACGCCTTATGCAGGCGGGAACAGTTAAGTATGTTATTCGTATTATATACGCTTTTTCAATAATATTTCCGCTAATACCCGCATACGCAGCTGGATAATTATCGTAGTAGGCCTTGGCGGACATTACGTAATAGTAGTAAATTTCTCCACACCTTGCGCAGGTGGGTATTTTTTTAAAGTAAATATGCTAATTTACATCATGCAAGATTGTACTACTCTGCTTACGCAGCAGGATTTTTATTATGCCTTGTGCAGGCAGCAGTCCATAACCACCTGACCGCATACTCTCAATTACATACTTTATTATGTCATGAACAGAAAAATTATTCGAACCTCCTTTTTTCACAAGGGTTATTATTATAGCAAAGGGTTAAATAGTTAAATATATATATATGTATACCCACATACAGGAGAAGCACTATTTAACCCTTTGCTATAATAATAACCCTTGTGAAAAAAGGAGGTTCGAATAATAATTTGCTATATATATATATATATATATATATATATATATAGCAAATAAATTTTTTGTATGTATAAAGATTAAAACTCATCATTAACCAAAATTCACAATAACGCATAAACTGAATAGAGATATGTCACTTTTACATACAAGAGTTTCACTTTCAAATCCCTTGCTTTAACTAGAAGGTGCTTTTTGCAGTGGCACTTTTTATTATTATATTAGGTACCTACACAAACCTCAATTGAAAATAAAATCCACAGAGGTACTGACGGTACTGTGCATCCAAAGTCGGTATTATTTAAGAAAAAACTTTCCAAAGGATATGAATACAAAGATTGAAAATAAGGTATTCGATGTAGGTTTGTTAGTTACCTTTCGTCCCTCAGAGCGAAAATAGAAGCCCCGCGACAGCGGGGCTTCGTCAACTTTAAGGCGGACATGACCGTAATTTGGAAACCAACATGATACTAGAGTAACTGTTTAATGGTCCATGGCGATACCAAACATAGGTAGTATTTCTGATGATGATGGCCTCTTATTGTAGCATATTTTAGACATTTTAGCCCCTTTCTGAACCAGTTTGAAAATTAGGGGTTCTTGTATCACGGCAGCACAGTACCAGAAATTATGGAAATGCACGGAAAATATCAGGTCATATACCTTACTATCATTATCTTTGCAATTAGACTAAGCTTACTTAATGCAAAAACACAGATGGTGTAACCCACTTGGGCTACTTTCTATTATTTATTTTTAGAAACCTCGGTATCCAAAATGAACCTAAAAGGAACATTTTAGATCCCTTGGTCACGGAACCAAAAATGTACCTTCCCCAAATATATATATAAACCCCACTTTATAAATACATATAATAAACCCCCCCTTAATAATTACCCCTATAATTTGGCCTTGTCGTGATCGTCTAGCTAGCAGTTAGGACCCCATCGAAGTGAACCGCGGAAACCTAGATTCTTTAATGAGTACTAGCTAAATTTTGGACTCGGTTTTTAGATATTATTTTTACCTACCTAGATTTTAATTAAAGAATATTTAATATAATTTATGACGTAGCTAAGAAATAGAATGAAACCTTTTTATTTAATTATAAGAATAGAAAATACTACTAGTTTTATGGCGTAATGTAAGTGTCATCAAAAGAACCAAAACAAGAATGATATTGAAGATATATGCAGCATATACGATAATTGATAATATAAATATAAAAATATTTGTTGATAAAATCCTGCTACGCCTATTAAGTCCCCGGGATAACATAGAAGTAGCACTCCTGAGGTAAGCTCATTTACTCCCTAGGATTTTAAGGATAATTACAGTTAACTATCAACTTCTAAGCGATGTGTGACTTATTCACACGTGCTACTCCGTATGCCCGATGCAAGTCTGGGAACTCTTAGTCCGATTACAAAATCAATCGAAACACCTAGCCTACCATTTTAGCCGGAAGGGCTATGACCAACACTTCGTAAGATAAGCGCACCTAGATGATGATGAAAAGAAGTGTCAAAGTATCCATCAGTCATCAAAATTACTAATCTTTTTTACATTCAAAAGCTAAGGATACGAATCCTTTCATCCCATTTCCCAGAACTAAGAGTATAAACAGTAAATCTGATTTTTAGAGGTATAAACGAAGTACTAAGTTTATTTGTTAAAAATTAAACTTTATAAGACTAAGAATATCAAGACGAGTAGATATATTTAGCTCGAAACATCCTCTGGATTACTTCTGCCTGCCAAAGGGTCCCTAAAACAATCCTTTCTTCGATTTTCTATCTCAGAAAAGTCTGTGTTCCTAAACCCAGCTTGATATTAAAGAATTTGTTTTGTAAATACCTTAGAAACCTGATTACAATACCCAGTACTTCATTTCTACTCCAGAAGACCAGAATTGTGATAGATAAAATTAATATAATATCTTTTTACCCAGATAAATTAGAACACTAAGAAATTAAGACAATTAATCACCTTACCGCACGACTTCTAAAGTAATGATACCATATTTGAAGCCCGTACTGTGAAATATATATCAACCATATAAATTTTATAGACCAGAACTAAAAGGAACCCTAGTAGATAACAAATTGAGTGTGTGCTTCTACCCTATCCCTACCCATTGTCCCTAATCTAGTACATTCAAAGCATAGTTCGTTCTTACCATCGACCTAATGCTTTGTAATATACGCAAGTGTGGTCCCTACGAGAAGCTGTCAAGTTCGGCAGGCGAAACCGAGAAGGCAACCTACAGGCCAGTGTAGTGTGTAGCTCCCCCTTCTGTGCTCGCAAGCTAGGATACAGAAAGTAAGCCGGCCCTATTCCATGTATATAATAGGATCAGTACCCTAGCACACACATATACCAATCACAAGAGAAACTCTGCCATGTCCTAAACCATGAGTAAATGATATCAATCATGACAGAATTCCATCCTGCAACCAGCACAAGCACGCACCAATGCACCGAAATAGATAAATATATTTAAGCGGGGACCTAGCCTCAATTACTGCCGACTTCAGTGGGCCCAGATTACTCCGGATGGCGCACACGTGACGCCCCCACATCCATCTAAACAGCTGGACTTTGAGACCAGTGAGATGCTCATCCCTTGTGCAAATATAAAAGGGAATGCCAAGCTCTCTCACACTTGGAACAAAAGACTCCTAACCATCCAATCCTTTGACACCGTTAGGCGGAGTGAATGCTTAGCTGGACAAACTGTCAGTCCAAACAATGATCTGGCTTTAAAAATAGCAAAAAGACTCTTTAGGAAGGTATGAGAATATAGTTTACTTTTACAAAAAGAACCCCACACAAAATAAAACAAAACCATGAAATTCCCTCAAACACTGCCATTCTGAATCCATGCTTTGTAACGGTGTTGTACCCCCAAAGCTGAATCCAGAACCACAGTATAGAGAACTTCATGATAAAACCCACACACAAAGAAAGCAAAGAAACTCCGCCATAGTCCTAACTTAATTCCACAAAGATAGATATTATCTTCGTACAATCAAGCACAGACACACAATCTCCAAGCTTAAATTTACTAGGATAATTCCAGGTAAACCCAAACACAGAAAAAGTAGCAGAGAAACTTCACCCACCAGCGCTATGTACGCCCAAAGCCAGGGACATTGCTAGCCAAAGATTAGAGAATGAATAATCCCGTAAGCAAGGCCCGCTCAGCCTTATATAATATCCAAATGGCGACAAACGTTTCAACGCTTCAAGAAGAAGAGTCATATATCCCCGTTTGTTTACTATTCGAAAGTGCTTATTCCCTGCATATTAATACTCATAATCGTTTAATGTTAGCAAGGTGGAGGCTATCAATGCAGTCATAAAAATAGCGACATGATCCTCTTAGAAGTAAAGATCTTAAATCCTTGTTTGTTTACTAAGTCATATGTCCCACTCATTAAGGCTCATAATCTGCCGAACCCAACGGAACCATACCCGAACAATACGATCATAAAACTGGCGACAGTATTCGAAATTCAAATATTTAAATCCTATTCTGTTTACATAAGCCTTATGTCCTACACTTTAACGTTCATAATCTATTAATGCTGATGAAGCTATTTTTCAACGATACCTACGCACACTAAAGCAACCAAAAGTATGTTTGAGTTAACATCTTTCCCTTTATGATTCCAAATATTGCGTCCGTACTGAGGTATTTCATGTTTATTTTTATAATAATGTATTAAACATATAATAGAAGTTAATTATTTAATAATTGTAACCTTTTATCTACCTCACGCTTTTTGAATTTTGCGGTTTAAAACGATATCAGAACGTCACCGCGCCTATACCTGTCAAAGTCAATGTAAACAACCTTACAATATTTGTTTTCCTAAGCAAATTCTTGTTATTATTTTGTTTTTACTAAGTTAATTAGCAATTAATTTAATCGTGGATACATATGATAAAGACTAGACTATGAAATCAAGTGCTTCGAGTTACCATCGTTTAGATCTTTCAATGAAAATCAAGAACGTAAACCCACGACCGGCAAGGAAGCTCCCGGAAGCTTTCCTTCACCGCTAAAATGTAAGTTTTATGTTGATAAATGAGCTTAATATTACGTAATAGGCATATGGCCAGTTACAGCCGCCCCCAATTTAAGTGTTTTATGAATTACTTCAGGAATTTATAAAAAACTTCAATTTTCCCTAGATTAGTGGGATAATTTCCCCTCCCTTTTTAAACATGTGGTGTGTTTTCCAATACTAAATGACTGTTAGCGACTCAGCTCCGAAATTAGGCCATCAGAACTCTGTCAATGAACCATGACAACTTTTTCCCCAGCAACCTCGCTTCGCCAAAGATATTAGGTTGTGAATCTAATAAGTTAATAGTTAACTCGTCCTTGCCAGCTCAACCCGGTGCACCGAGTATTACTCCTGTCTCTACCCTTTACGCCGCGCACTTCCGTAGAAGAGCATAAGATGAGACAGCAAAAACCTCCCAAGCAAAACGAAGAGACCTTTAATTTTTATAAGTACGAAGCTTTCAAGCTCCATTGTCAGAATTCAAACCAAATTTCATTGCCCTATCACCCTCAGCCACGTTTTCTTGGTGCGTGTCTTATACTTGAATAAAATATACCGACCTTTAAGTTTGTTTGGGTGTGTTTTTTTTTTTCATTAAACAAACTTAAAATTGACAGAATTAAATACCTCAATTTGGTACACCAAAATTATTTTTGTCTAAACCTAAGAACCATTTAATCAAGTAATAAAACTAATTACGTATAGTAATGAAAACAAAAAAATATAATTTTAATTTACTCTTAAGTAGAGCCTCGTCCTTCTAGACGCTCACAGCTCATGAACATATGTCGAATGTCGGATATATCTCATCCAAGACAAGGTGTGTAGAAGTCGTGTAAGTATTATTACCTTGTAGAGTAATAGCCACAAAATAATACCCTTTTGGAACGGGTCTATATCCAATGGATTCTAACCTACTGATAAAAATTTTCTGGCTAGTTGTGTATTCCCCGTCTCCCCCCCTTGGTTTTCCCCTGCAAAAACCCGACAAATCTAGTCTGGATTACCCTCTCGCCTTTGTCTATCTGTATCAATCCAGTTTTCCCAAAACAAGTACATTCGTCCACTAAGCATACAAACACTCGTACATCACTTACATAAAACCTCGTAACTTTAATTTCTCAGTGCACACAAACTTTTATTCCTCCGCAACTACGCTATCACACGATTCATACAGACAGCCAATGCTCTGGTAAGCAATCCAAATGAAATAAAAAGAATTTTAAGTTTACATATTATTACATTTATACTCAAAAAAAAACATCCCCTATCCCGCCTTGACCCAATACTAACCCATTATTTTTATCCCTATCTGATAAGAAAAGAAAAAAATTGCTGGCACTCAACCCGAGTTTACCCTTTAATTATTTTTAGCCTTAGATGACTAAAAAAACGTAAACATTAACTTCAGGACGTCTGTTCAATTATTTTTAATTTTATTTGTTATTTATTTATCTCTATTTATTTCGATCATAGGGAATAAGAATCTACACAAGCGCCTCCTAACAGAAAGGCATTGTGTAAAATGGAAGGTTTGGGTGAACAAAATACCGACCGCAGATGGTCGCGACCCTCAGTCATGACTCACGAGAAATCGAGGAAGAGAACAAGCGTAAAATACTGTTGACTGTACACTCAAATAATGAAAAATTTCTGAGACGCGCTCAACTATTCCACTGTCAACCTCAGATAGTTGATATAATAATTAATTATTGCTCTGCCAAGAGCCCAAAAAATAAACTATTTCGCTATAATCATATACCGGTTAGTTATCATATTATTCTGATGTCATCCCCTTAATACTGAGCAACTTTGTTTCAATGAACATAAGCCACAAAAAAAAACTGAACTAAAAACCGCAACGTGTTTTATAAATTTAAAACCCATAAGTATTGATTCTACTTGTATGTTGCCTTTATAGGTATGATTAGCCCATTGGTCCTTAAAACAATGCAAACATACTCCCAAATAAATAAGCATCAAAGTAGACTTTGATTTGGAGTGACAATTCTGAACTCGCCCTATATGACATTTATAATAATGATGGTGATGATTTTATGATGATGATGTTGTCGTCCTATGGTACCCCATTGGTACAGAAAGCCTTCTTGAGACGGCGCCATCCACTCCTGTCAATAAATACGAATATGAATATGTCCCGTGCCTCGCGCTCCGCGTCCCTCTAAATCAGTCCAGCTGCCCGCAGCTCGGCGTTGATAGTACGCTGCCACGTTCGCGTCGGCCAACCTACCATAATTATATGCTGCAAAATATACTCAAATAACGTGATTAAGTAACCTAAAGTTATTGACATGTCACATAATTACATTACACCAAATAAAAATTTACCTACAAACATACAACAATATTATCCCTTCACAAAACATTGGGCTTAATTTTATTTGATTTTAACTACCTCATATTAAAATATAATAATAACTTAGTTTTAAAATTGGTGCACTCGAAGAGAGGCCTATGCTCAGCAGCGAACGATAAAAGGTTGATATGATGATGATGATTAAGTTTTTAAAATTACATAATTTTTTCTATTGAACGTTCATTAACTTCCTCTTCTTTCTTCTATTCGAAATATTGTTTCTTGAAATTGTCCGCAGTCCGTAGAACGATTGTAGGAAGTAGCCGCGACTGTTGTTACTTGATCACACTAGTAGCTAAGGAATTCCTCTTCTATCTTCTACAAATAGGCAGCACAATCATCTTGTCACGAATATCCGGTTACCAGCAAGCAATGTGACTAAGCTATCCCGAAATTTCACTGTACACTGTAACTACCACAGACTAGTGCCTACGTCAATTCTTGGGACCAGTTGTCGAAACCGATGATGACCTCAAACGTACGTTATCTCACTCAATTGGAATATAGGTACTTAGCTAACACAAAACCCGAATCATAATACTGTTAGACATCTAGGTCTCTTAGGAACTAAGTAGGTACCTAGTTGTTCTTAATCTACTGACCGTAAAACTTTTATTCATAACTCCATCTCCAGTTTGTATTATTAAGCTATATATCCAAAACAACTTGTATAAGAAAGATAAACCACGAAACTAAAATAATTTAAATATAATGAAGCCATAAAATGATCTAATTTATAGCAATAACATTGCAAAATTGTCTGATTTATTAAAACCAATTCACAAACAAAAAAATAAAAAATTAAAACGCTTTCACTATGCGGGATTCGAACCCGGACCTCTAACATTTAAATCACATACTGTAGCCCACAGTCGTGACCGTTAGGCTATCAGGGTGTTAACAAATTTGACAAATTTAACAATCACATTTTTGAATTTCTTTTATTTTTATAGCGTCCTACACATATAATGACTAAATACAACTTTTTTTTTCATTATAATAAGCTCAAAAAGGAACGCAAATATCTACACATATAAATACAACCAAACTTCACGAAATTCTTTGATAAACGCTATTAATCGAGAATCATGTAGATAGAAAAATTAAAAGAGCATTTTATTAAAACTTTGGAACGTTAGAAAGATTATATATAAATCCTACATGCAGTATATACTGTGAACAAGCGATAACATATTTTTTTATACTAAGATAACCTATAAAAGTACCAGGTTCGACAAAATTTTCTACTCACGTGTTAGATGCACATTCCTTGATAATAAGTACTATTTCCATCACTTTTTCACATCACTGACTTAACTCACTGCACTATTTTAACATAGATTTACTACAAGAAAACACATAATTTTGTTTTGTTTACAAAATGCACTCGTTACTTGCGGCTGCAAAATGCACGTAAAATAACCCAATTTTCACTTGAATACGCGTTTGCACTTTTTCTGAACCTACTCCGGGATAGCATCTACATTTATTTTCGTCCGAAACATATTCCGTCAAAAACAAAGTTATTTTGTTTACGATTCCGACATATTTTATTTTAACACGAATTTACCAGAAACATGACTCCAGTTTGTTAATATGCACTTCACTAAACCTCACTATGATTCTTATTTGTCTCACATAAGGAATTCCATTATTAAACCAATCTACAGACTCATTTTACTTTTTCTTAAAATACAATTACTCCGCGTATACAAATTCCAAGAACTGTCAAAAGTTTCAGAGACGTATTTTTCTTAAAGTTCTAAGATATAACTTGGCAAACCACGTTTGTCTGTAGCAAAGGCGGCAAACTCGAAAATGTATGCGTAAAAAAACTGTCTTTCATAACAAAACTTGAACCCCGCGCACCCCGCTGAATTGAACTTTATTTTATTGATTTTTAGAATATATCCTTTTATCTATAGCAATATGTACGAATAAACTTAACTATAATTCTTCAATAATTGTTTTTGTGAGTAGCAACACCATCACGATTGTTATCTATTACCTTCCGATATCTATGATCATCCGCCTTAGATGGTAGGACCCTATAGATGTGCTACACGCGTGCGTCCGTGAGAGACAAAACATACGCAACTGCACGAGACTGTGACAAGGACAAACAATAATAGCGCTTTCGCTGCTACTCCTACTGAAAGATACATTAAGACTATCCCGTTCTGTCACCTAGTGACAGTAGCGCCACCATTACGATCGTTATCTATTTACTTCCTAAATGTAAATCTAGTATATAAATATATGTAAATAAATGATTTTCCCACAGAAACAACTACATGTACTTTTAAGATTTATTAACAATGCTAAATAATCTTTCACTGCATAAATGAAATTGGCAATTTATTTATTACTTATTCTTAATATCAGACGAAATCGTTCGTGTAAGTTCGTTTCTACAAACGGGCCTCCGCGTGCTTTCGCAATGCGATGAAATTCAAAAACACTTTCTAACATTTTTGACAATACCCCAAAATAGCCTACGTAATTTGGTCGAATTCATTTGTTTACCATAGAATGAATTGTAGTGAACTCAGTAAGTTTCCAATAATTTGCGTGAATAATGAAAAATTGAAACAAAAACCCTTATATATTATCATTTAAGTTTTTATTTTTATGTAGAATGATTTGAATGATAAAACGCATTTTTACAATGTGAAAAACTAAACAATCGATCTATTGATTGATCCAAACCATAAGCTATTCTAGACTGAATGTCCTACAACTTCTACATTTGGCTGTGTGAAATTTTTGTCTATGGCAATTTTACCAACTGTCAATCTCCTAAGTTCCGTTGAAAGTTGTATTTTTTCCTGCAAAAAAAAATGCTTTAACAAATATCAAGGCAAAATTATATCAATGAGCTAAATGTAAAGATACTACGGTAAAAAGAAAGTCTCCGAGAGCGTCCATAATGATTTCCATCTATCGAAGAACCTACAAGACCAAGAAAAATGGAATACAGATCATCCCACGAATTTCCTTCTACTTATTTCATCAATCTAAATGGTCAAGGAACCTTTAGTTCCCGTATTTCTGATCCAGTGTACTTATTTATTTATTTATTTTACGTATCTAAGTACAGACAGTGTCAGTGTGACAGTGCGAGTGAAATAAATACAAAGTTGGGAACGTTGGGAATCATTCCTTCTAGCAAGGTAAGGTTATGTTCTTGTTTCTTCTTTAAACAAGTTACTGCTATCGAGACCCTGTTAAATACACTTGCAAATCAGCAATCGGAAAAGAATTGTTCGCAATTTGACCTACCTATCATTAAATTAGTTTTTCTGACTGATCCCACCTATAAATGACTAGCTGTAGTTTCTTTACTTTCGACATTCTGCTTATAATACGAACGCCTATTGTATTATATTTCCTTATTTTTACTCTTTGTTCTGCAACATAACCGCATTTCTTTTGGAAAACTGAAAGAGATCAAAGTAAAATCAGTATTTAAAAAAAAATGACTGGTTGATTTTCGTTTTACTCTGTCTAACATATCATTAGACCTCCACTACACTATTTGTATTACAATAAGTTTTAAAAGCTATGTTTGATGTTTCAGTAAGCTGACAACTACATTATAAAATGATTCCCTGTGCTGATATACAAAAACTGTTATTTCTCATAAGTTGAAATTATGGTGTGGAAAACTCCATTTGCTGATTTTGAAGAATGTTTCCTGACTCTTAACAGTAAGTATAACTACCCTGTTACCATATAAATACCCTTAGGCTTGCCCTTACTGTATTTGGAATTTTAAGTGTTGTTCTAAAAGATGGTTCGACTAATTTTTTTTTGAAATAAGTGCTTCTCGAACCTGGAAATGTAAAAATCATAACTATATGATAGTGTCAGCTAAAAATAAACTGGTTTCTTTACATGTTAATGACAAGTGATGATGAATATGTATTTTTCTCTTGAAAATGATCCCGTAGTTGTCTGGTAACTTAAATAAAGATATGTGAACATAACCCTGGACCTGCCATAATTATTCCTGTTGTCGCAATAAACCTTACTGTTATGTGTAGACAATGAGAGTAGGTGTTGACTATTGTGTACCTACAAAGTAAGATAGTTAGAAAAGGCAGTCTATCAATGTGAACCTGTACCAGTACATGTACGACGAACATGTGAGGTGTGCAATAATTGTATTGTATTGCATATGTGCTTCGACCCCTAATCTGTGAGTTATATTATTTACAATGTATGTTTCATTTTTTTTTTCAACCAAAACCAACTCGATGGCTGTCCGCTAACCGGTGACATCTAAGCTGATCGGAGCAAATTCCCATTGTTGCCTACAAAGGCTCCTCCGAGTGTTTCGACACTACCCTAGTAAGTATAACAGTAATTTCTAGACTTAATCCTACTTAGAAAATAAATAACTTGAAATTTTTCCATTTGTTCTACAAAAAAAAACTTAAGATTTTTATTTTTTCCGTTTTCTTAACTGTGAAGACCCTACCTGTAGTAAATAATAAACACTGTTAATGAGACTTTTAAGTAGATTTTCTTAAATATACCCTACTTTAGCTAAGTTTTCCATAATTCCGGTTCCAGTGTTACCCGGAGGCTGACTTTGTCCCGGAGTGTCAAGGTGCCTTCACTGTACTTCGACTGACTGCTTCCATTTATGAAAGGTATTTCATCTCATTATATAAATACATAACTTATTATAAACTAAACAACCCATGACTTATGTCTGACACCAATATTTCAAATGCCTAAGCGGAGAGCTCTTGATGACAGTGCGGTGAGTTGAAAACTGTGCTTAGCCTACATACCCTATTCTAATTCTGTTGACTTAAGTAAACTTAATCTAGCTTATTTGTGACTTAACTATAGAAGTATGTCCTGCAAAGATTCTCAAACTTTTTTGGAATTTGAAAAATATGAAGTACTGCCTACTTTTGCATATTTTTACTATGTCATTATATTGACGATAATATTGTTGAAATTCGGGAGAGCACATGTGATGCTGTACTCATTTAACCTGAAAACATCTGTAATAATACCATGAATTGCGACGAATAAATGATTATGATTGCGTACGTGACAAACCCAGGCTGGTTTTGTTGAAGTATCCACATATTTCATTACACTACAGATGCATTAAAAATAATATCGCGCCCCCGCGAATGGATGTCTTAAGAAAAATGTTGACATATTGCCTAAAAATCTAAAGCTATTATTTGAACTGAATTTTCTAATATGTACTTGTCTAACTTATTTCAGACTACCAAGGCGCTTGACTGCTACTGATACATGAAGACCCCTGTTTGCTGGCTTCATCTCAAGAACTTTGCTGCAAAAATGGCTGCTGATACTGCTACACCCAGAAAAACCACAGGACAAAACCCACGTTTTACCTTCTTAGGTACTTACTGTTAGCTTAACCAACTATATACTACTATTTGGCTGTAAACAGTGCACGATTGAAAAGTACCGTCAGTAGAACAGTACTGTAATCCTAAGCAACCCTATGATAATATACCCACTTTATAGTACAAATGTATGCACAGGGTCAGTCCTGGTGCTTCGCGCGTTACATATCCTAATCGATTTTAATGAAATTATTTGAGCAGATTCGATAATGAGTGAGGAGGCCCACACAAAGTAACTCGCTGAGGCTTTTACCAATAATGACAAAACAATAAACAGTAGGGTTCCGTACCGAAAAGTATGTAGATAACTTTTCTAACATGTGCATGTTCCACTAAATCTCTAATAATTATCGTATGACGTACTATTGCTGATTTTCAAACATACCATACGTTACTCAACCTGGGTATTGCCTATTCAAATCCAAGCTCATGCATACACATACATGCTTGTCTTTCCTATCTTATGGTAGCAAATGTACGATATTCGCATACAGTAACCAACCTAAGCTTATTTCTAGCATGTGTGGTTGTCACTCAGACGAACACATAGTAAGATTTGTACCTAACAAAACTATCTGTTCCTTAATACTATTCTATAAAAGTCAAGGCTATGGTAGGCCGTCAGATTTTTGGTGCGAGGCGCAAACGTGTCGATTATGCCTTCTATGAAATGGCAAAACCTACCTTGTACAAGAAAACGTACCGACGAGAACGGTAGATGGCAGCACCTGCCTTGGCAATCCACATGTGTACACATGCTTCCGATTCAGCCCACAAGACGGCAGACCCACCAAAGCGCACGGTCCCTATTATTTGTTCTGTAGGTTATAGAGTGATATTTTACCAGTAAACAAGCCGTCTAACAAAGATCTAACTCTTAAATCAACGCATGTGTACATCTATATTTTTTTTATGATATAGAAGGCAAAAGCAGATGAATGACTGACTTTATTTAATTATTTAACACGTTTTTGATTTTATATACATGATTTTACAACGAATAAATGAAATGAAATGACTCGCCTGAAGGCAAATGGTTACCAACACCCCGCAAAACAGAGTTTGCAAAAGTGTTGCCGACTTTTAAGATGAGAAAATAAGAAAGTCGCAGAATACGCCCCCTGTACCTTAGTATTCTTTTGTGTAAATGAACTGTTACACGCCCCCAAAACTTTAGACTAAAGCATGACTTCTTACACAACTAGATATCTTCGCCTAGACTATTTTAGGTAATGTTATCTTATCTCTAGTCTATTAGTAACCCTGCCTACGTATGCTGCGTGGCAAAGACGCCGCTACTTCGAATCATGGACATTATTTGTATCTAAGTATGTATTTATTCATACAAGTATGTACTCGCCGCCAAGTACCCGCAGTACCAGCTCTGGATATGTGAAAAACTGACCCGGAAATATTTATTTATTTATTTCATTATTGTTATTGATACCTGCGATGAACTATATTTCTTAACAAGCCCAATAAAGGCGCGAGAGAAATAAGTCTAATTGTTTTCGGTGAAAATAACCGTAATAAGTGCTAATATTGCTATACATGTACCTACTTTAATTTTGTTACTTTATCTTTCAGGTATCAATGACGCAAGAAGATGGATTTATAGTTGTGATGACACACATCTTTAGCTGAAAAATATGAAAAGAAAACCCTAATTACGGCGAGCAGTGAACGAGTAAAAATGTAGTACCAAACTCGTCAAGAGATGGCGCCACCTCCGAGATAGAACTCGCTAACGATGTGTCGACGTAGAATCGTGACGTCGGAGATGCAAATTACCGATCGATTTTATTATGTTAGGAGAAGATTAATGCTTGTTGGCTGCATAAGTGCATACGCATGCTGAAGTTACAATAGTTACGTACAAGTTAATCAGTGATTGTACATAGTGTTGTAATAAATACGCTAACTGAAATTACGTTGTTTTCGACTGCGGAAAGTAACCCTTACTACAATAGAATAATAAAGTAAAAGAAAAATTAGATAGATCATTCATTTTTTTTTAAGTAATAAAATTAATGTTTCATGACTTTTATTTAAAACACAACAGAATACGAATCCAAAAATAAGCATACCCACTCCACTTTCACGGTAACAAAAGCCATAAAGGCTACTTTTTACATAGATATATCTTAAAAAACCGTAGTAACCCCAGGTAACCTACATCCTGGTCACGGCACCAAAATGTAACCCACTTGGGCTACTTTCTATTATTTATTTTTAGAAACCTCGGTATCCAAAATGAACCTAAAAGGAACATTTTAGATCCCTTGGTCACGGAACCAAAAATGTACCTTCCCCAAATATATATATAAACCCCACTTTATAAATACATATAATAAACCCCCCCTTAATAATTACCCCTATAATTTGGCCTTGTCGTGATCGTCTAGCTAGCAGTTAGGACCCCATCGAAGTGAACCGCGGAAACCTAGATTCTTTAATGAGTACTAGCTAAATTTTGGACTCGGTTTTTAGATATTATTTTTACCTACCTAGATTTTAATTAAAGAATATTTAATATAATTTATGACGTAGCTAAGAAATAGAATGAAACCTTTTTATTTAATTATAAGAATAGAAAATACTACTAGTTTTATGGCGTAATGTAAGTGTCATCAAAAGAACCAAAACAAGAATGATATTGAAGATATATGCAGCATATACGATAATTGATAATATAAATATAAAAATATTTGTTGATAAAATCCTGCTACGCCTATTAAGTCCCCGGGATAACATAGAAGTAGCACTCCTGAGGTAAGCTCATTTACTCCCTAGGATTTTAAGGATAATTACAGTTAACTATCAACTTCTAAGCGATGTGTGACTTATTCACACGTGCTACTCCGTATGCCCGATGCAAGTCTGGGAACTCTTAGTCCGATTACAAAATCAATCGAAACACCTAGCCTACCATTTTAGCCGGAAGGGCTATGACCAACACTTCGTAAGATAAGCGCACCTAGATGATGATGAAAAGAAGTGTCAAAGTATCCATCAGTCATCAAAATTACTAATCTTTTTTACATTCAAAAGCTAAGGATACGAATCCTTTCATCCCATTTCCCAGAACTAAGAGTATAAACAGTAAATCTGATTTTTAGAGGTATAAACGAAGTACTAAGTTTATTTGTTAAAAATTAAACTTTATAAGACTAAGAATATCAAGACGAGTAGATATATTTAGCTCGAAACATCCTCTGGATTACTTCTGCCTGCCAAAGGGTCCCTAAAACAATCCTTTCTTCGATTTTCTATCTCAGAAAAGTCTGTGTTCCTAAACCCAGCTTGATATTAAAGAATTTGTTTTGTAAATACCTTAGAAACCTGATTACAATACCCAGTACTTCATTTCTACTCCAGAAGACCAGAATTGTGATAGATAAAATTAATATAATATCTTTTTACCCAGATAAATTAGAACACTAAGAAATTAAGACAATTAATCACCTTACCGCACGACTTCTAAAGTAATGATACCATATTTGAAGCCCGTACTGTGAAATATATATCAACCATATAAATTTTATAGACCAGAACTAAAAGGAACCCTAGTAGATAACAAATTGAGTGTGTGCTTCTACCCTATCCCTACCCATTGTCCCTAATCTAGTACATTCAAAGCATAGTTCGTTCTTACCATCGACCTAATGCTTTGTAATATACGCAAGTGTGGTCCCTACGAGAAGCTGTCAAGTTCGGCAGGCGAAACCGAGAAGGCAACCTACAGGCCAGTGTAGTGTGTAGCTCCCCCTTCTGTGCTCGCAAGCTAGGATACAGAAAGTAAGCCGGCCCTATTCCATGTATATAATAGGATCAGTACCCTAGCACACACATATACCAATCACAAGAGAAACTCTGCCATGTCCTAAACCATGAGTAAATGATATCAATCATGACAGAATTCCATCCTGCAACCAGCACAAGCACGCACCAATGCACCGAAATAGATAAATATATTTAAGCGGGGACCTAGCCTCAATTACTGCCGACTTCAGTGGGCCCAGATTACTCCGGATGGCGCACACGTGACGCCCCCACATCCATCTAAACAGCTGGACTTTGAGACCAGTGAGATGCTCATCCCTTGTGCAAATATAAAAGGGAATGCCAAGCTCTCTCACACTTGGAACAAAAGACTCCTAACCATCCAATCCTTTGACACCGTTAGGCGGAGTGAATGCTTAGCTGGACAAACTGTCAGTCCAAACAATGATCTGGCTTTAAAAATAGCAAAAAGACTCTTTAGGAAGGTATGAGAATATAGTTTACTTTTACAAAAAGAACCCCACACAAAATAAAACAAAACCATGAAATTCCCTCAAACACTGCCATTCTGAATCCATGCTTTGTAACGGTGTTGTACCCCCAAAGCTGAATCCAGAACCACAGTATAGAGAACTTCATGATAAAACCCACACACAAAGAAAGCAAAGAAACTCCGCCATAGTCCTAACTTAATTCCACAAAGATAGATATTATCTTCGTACAATCAAGCACAGACACACAATCTCCAAGCTTAAATTTACTAGGATAATTCCAGGTAAACCCAAACACAGAAAAAGTAGCAGAGAAACTTCACCCACCAGCGCTATGTACGCCCAAAGCCAGGGACATTGCTAGCCAAAGATTAGAGAATGAATAATCCCGTAAGCAAGGCCCGCTCAGCCTTATATAATATCCAAATGGCGACAAACGTTTCAACGCTTCAAGAAGAAGAGTCATATATCCCCGTTTGTTTACTATTCGAAAGTGCTTATTCCCTGCATATTAATACTCATAATCGTTTAATGTTAGCAAGGTGGAGGCTATCAATGCAGTCATAAAAATAGCGACATGATCCTCTTAGAAGTAAAGATCTTAAATCCTTGTTTGTTTACTAAGTCATATGTCCCACTCATTAAGGCTCATAATCTGCCGAACCCAACGGAACCATACCCGAACAATACGATCATAAAACTGGCGACAGTATTCGAAATTCAAATATTTAAATCCTATTCTGTTTACATAAGCCTTATGTCCTACACTTTAACGTTCATAATCTATTAATGCTGATGAAGCTATTTTTCAACGATACCTACGCACACTAAAGCAACCAAAAGTATGTTTGAGTTAACATCTTTCCCTTTATGATTCCAAATATTGCGTCCGTACTGAGGTATTTCATGTTTATTTTTATAATAATGTATTAAACATATAATAGAAGTTAATTATTTAATAATTGTAACCTTTTATCTACCTCACGCTTTTTGAATTTTGCGGTTTAAAACGATATCAGAACGTCACCGCGCCTATACCTGTCAAAGTCAATGTAAACAACCTTACAATATTTGTTTTCCTAAGCAAATTCTTGTTATTATTTTGTTTTTACTAAGTTAATTAGCAATTAATTTAATCGTGGATACATATGATAAAGACTAGACTATGAAATCAAGTGCTTCGAGTTACCATCGTTTAGATCTTTCAATGAAAATCAAGAACGTAAACCCACGACCGGCAAGGAAGCTCCCGGAAGCTTTCCTTCACCGCTAAAATGTAAGTTTTATGTTGATAAATGAGCTTAATATTACGTAATAGGCATATGGCCAGTTACAATGGTTTAGCATAACATACGACGGCACAGAGCGCGTCTTTTTAAGAACACCGAAGTTAATAGGCAGTTCTATTCTGTAATAGGACTTACAGTCCCTTCGGAAGACAATAAAACTGAGGCCTATAAATTACCATTCACATTTACATTTTTTTTTTAATGACCTGATCCGTGCTTATGACGAATCGATTCACTGTAAACAAATAAAATAAAAAACCGGGCAAGTGCGAGTCGGACTCGCGCACGAAGGGTTCCGTACCATAATGCAAAAAAAAAAGCAAAAAAAAAACGGTCACCCATCCAAATACTGACCACTCCCGACGTTGCTTAACTTTGGTCAAAAATCACGTTTGTTGTATGGGAGCCCCATTTAAATCTTTATTTTATTCTGTTTTTAGTATTTGTTGTTATAGCGGCAACAGAAATACATCATCTGTGAAAATTTCAACTGTCTAGCTATCACGGTTCGTGAGATACAGCCTGGTGACAGATGGACGGACGGACGGACGGACGGACGGACGGACGGACGGACGGACGGACAGCGAAGTCTTAGTAATAGGGTCCCGTTTTACCCTTTGGGTACGGAACCCTAAAAATCGCTTACTTACGCGACGGCTGCGCTGCACTCGCGATGTGAAACGATCAGGGCCCGTAGCCAAATTACATTCGCTCCTTATCGATTCGATCTCTACGTTCGCGAGCGACTGGTCGATAATGTTTATAATAACCTAGCCAAGAGGCAATCTTTTTAGTTTTCGCTCATTCTATGCGCCAAGTCGGTAAAAATTAATTTTTGTCTGTGGTTCTCGTTCAAAACCGTCAAGAAACATCATCTGTCAGCTGTCAAGAGTGTCAAGTGAACAGCGAATCTAATTTTGGAGAAAATAATTGTTTTATCGGTAAGCAAATTAAATATGTTGATATTTGTTTAACTTAGTTTATCACAATTTCGTGATAAAATAACTCTATATAGTGTAATATTTGAAGAGTGCGTTGTTAATTGCATATAATTTTGACCTAAAGTTTAACAATTTCAGACAGCCGTCGTCCCCGCAGCCCCAACCAAGGCGGCGACGCAGCCAGAGCGGGCAAGAGCGGCTCCGCGGGCTCTTCTTCCACGCTGAGAAGTCCTCGCCAAGTTGGCACGTACAGTCAGAGCTGCCGCTGCAATGACGCCTTCATGGCAGTTACCAGTGCTAAGGACGTGCACTGCTGGCTTACTTGACCAGAAGAGACAATACTTTAAGCGTTAGTATTGATTCAAACCGTGAAGTGAAATTGTGGACAGGTTTGCCCGAATCAGTGTAACCTCAGTGAATTCATTTATTTCATAGACTTCAAACATTTTCGAAATTAACAAAAGTCAAGCGGACATTGAATACATAGATGTTATGCATTAGATTTATCTATTAAGATCGCCGAGGACAGGAACACTTGGAAAAGCATGGTACATCGCGCAGGAAACTCTTCAAACTAGACACGACCTTCAGCAAAGAAGACGCCGACTAAGAAGATGCATTAGATAAGATAAAAGCTGCCTGTGAAACCAAAACTAATAAATCATATTGTTACTTAATATTATTTTTTTATTACCTACCTGTCTTTGATTTTTGTTTACTCAGTAATAGAAATACCTAAGTGAGTGAGGCGTTAAAAATGAATTAAACACATCTTTATTATTTATAGTCAATGGAAATTTGGGAAGGTAATCTCACCCGCTAAGCTACTGGCTGTTCATATTTAACCTTTTGTATGCTCCTGTCAAAAATTTGTAATTTATATATCAATCATAATTGAATAAAATAAAATAAATAAATAAATAAATATTGGGGACATCTTACACAGATCAACCTAGCCCCAAACTAACCAAAGCTTGTACTATGGGTGCTAGGCGACGATACACATACTTATATAGACAAATACAAACTTATATACATAGAAAACACCCATAACTCAGGAACAAATATTAGTGTTCATCACACAAATAAATGCCCTTACTGGGATTCGAACCCAGGACCATCGGCTTAGCAGGCAGGGTCACTACTCACTAGACCAGACCGGTCGTTTTACAAAGACAACTTTTAAAAATTAATGCATTTTTTAAAGTTGAATATAGGTAAGTACATGGGAGCAGATCTGCTCCTAAGTATACCAAAAGTTAAGGTGGTAACCACCATAAATAAATGACACAATGATTGGGTTAAAAAGTTAATTTATTTTATTGAAAATCTATTAATGAAAGATGCAGCAGGTATTTTTTGCCAGCAGCATGAAATCAGTAGCCAAGCATTCTTTTCTTGTTTGTACATATATTATGTACAGTGTATTAAAATAGTAAAACAACACTCAATATATTTTTGTGGTTGTACATGTGACATAGTTTCTTCCCTTGACCCTGACTTTGGAGCACCATAAAGTATTGGTTCATATGCCAAGGCTGCAATGAATATCCAAGTCACCTGAAACAAAATGAATGATTAGTTTTTCAACAAACTCTGTAACATTTGGTTATAATACTTATTCTCTACCAGTCATATGACAAAAAAAAACTAAATGTTTTGTGTAAGTACATGTTATGATTATTTTTATATAGTGTGTAGGTACAGTCAGCTGCAGAGAAAAGGTACCACCACTACATAGAAGTTTGTATGCAGGGGTGGGACCTTTTCTCTGCAGCTGACTGTATCTGCGCCTGCCAAAAGAAGTCATATACAAAGTTTCATAATATGAAAAAGTTTCATTAATATGGTTGATAATGTATATGTATGACAACAGCCCGTCTGGCCTAGTTGGTAGTGACTAGTGACCCTGCCGGTTAAGCTGATAATCCTGAGTTTGAATCCCCGGTAAGGAAATTTGTTTGTGTAATGAGCACAGATATTTTGTACCTGAGTCATGGGTGTTGTCTATGTATTTAAGTATAGTTTGTCAAAGGACTGTCTCATTTCAAACAAAGACAGAGAGAATCATACTAGCTTTGTCATATACCAGTACTAGCACCCAAAATATAAGTATGAGTATAGTTTTCCTGGTTCTTACTGACTGACAAATTGGTTTGACCATCTATATATAGTTATCTAAGTACCCTAAGTACCCACAACACAAGTCTTCTTGAGCTTACTGTAGAGTCCGACTAGAAATTGTAGAAATTAAAAAGTAGCAACACTGTAGTCTCATCCCTTTCAAATCAATTTAAGAAAATGGGATGACACTACAATATTGCTAGTTGTTAGTGACCTTGCCTATGAAGGTGATGGTTTTGCTTCCCGGGAAGGGCATTTATTTGTGTGAAGAACTTTTGTTCCCAAGTCTTTATCTATATTTGTAAAGCCTTTACCTATATACCTTTGCCTTTACACATTCAATTCACTTTCCTATTGAAAAACAAGTGCTTGCCATTGCGCATATGGGTACCAAATTTAATCTACACCGTTCATCGGTTTATATTTGATGACGTAACAGGAACACATTAGTTATTTTAGCATTAATAACATATTTTATATACTTATTAGTAGGTATAGTAGGGATAAGTTATTGACTCACTCTTACCTTTGTAGGGACATTGTTTCGTGTTGCATTTGTGGGTGCATAATCCATTTTTCCATGACACTGTCACTATAGATAGGTAGATATTCAGCGCCTCGGTCACATTGGATCCTTTGGGTGAAATGCTGCGTACGGCCCACAATCCTTTGATCGTAGCATACATGATAAGATCACCAGCTAAGGGCAGTCCTTTCCTAAGCAGTTTCAAGTTTCAATAGAGGCGATTTTTCAGACGGCGCCTGCGTCTAAGCAACACTTCCGCGTTGTTCGCCGCCCACAATAATGTTGAAGTATGCTTTTTATTACAAATTCTAATTTACAAACACTATTATTCGGTATTTTCTTGTGCTTCGGTAAGTTATCTGCAAGGGGATAGCTCGCGCTACGTATCGACACCTAGGAGGCGATAACGCTTGTCAAAAGTGTCACTTGGCTAGACAATGTATGACAGATGTCGAATCCCGGTAACGAAAGTTTTGCGTTTCGTTACAACATTGCAACTTGGCTAACATTTTTGTATTCGTTAATATTTTTCGACAGACTCATCTACGGTACCTGTCATTCCCATACATTTTTTATCGATTCGTTAGCGATATCTTTTTTCGAAATGCGTTTTGGCTAGGCCCCCAGGTGTCAGCTATTCCAAACACGTTGACGAACACGAGCTGTCCGTCAAATCCTTTAAATTATTTATATCAAACATCGAACGGTGTTACGTTTTTAAAGAATACTGTGACCATGGTATAATAATTGACTGTGACGATTACACAATAAACAGTACGACGCAACTACCCGCTAGCTTCACTCCGTGGAGAAGTGTCATGGCAGGCGGGTGGCTGGCGGAGTGCACGAGCAATAACAGTTGTTTCATTTGATCACCCAGTACACAACGGAGCCTGGACGTCACAGATGGCGACGAGGGTAAAATATTACAAAAAAAAAAATACGGAAAGGAAAGGTAACGGTGGCGGAAAAAAAACAAACCTAAGGTATGGAAATCCTAACCTAATAGCTACCGTATTTGTCCATTTCCTCCCGAGCTGCCGATTGTATTCAGGTAATACAAAATTTTGGGCGAGGTGATATTCAGTGTAACGAGTGACGTACGGTTGTACATAATGCGAAAATATTAAAACCGCAACGATTTTGTTGGGCGGTACTTACGTAAGTAGGTTATGAAATTCCAAATTCACGTAAGAGGAGTATTAAAGGAACTAATGCAGAATTTAAATATTACTGTAAAAACGTAGATCTAGTACCTATACCTAATTTTATAGTTTTGTTTACAATCAATGTTAATAAAAACAATTATGTATATGCACAGTTGATTTTGTCGACTGTTTACATAAGAACAGTGGTTAACTTTACAACTATTATTGAGTAAATAATTGATGGGACGTAGCTCGGGAGGAATGTTTACTAAGCAAAGAAGAAATATACGCGTGCTTATTACACTAACTCTTTGACAATGGCTACTGTGCGTGAGCCTGGTTGCCAAATGTAATTCCAAAAGTGTAATAAATGCAAGATAGATCAATAATTGGGGTCACTACAAAAAATAATGTACTCATGTTACATTATTCCTATGATGTGGCACCGACGTACTAGCCATGAATTTTTCCATGAAATGACAGAAACGAATATGCTGATGGTTTGCGTGTTACAAATACAGATGGTACATGGTTTATTTTCTGACTCAAAATCGTATATGTATTAGAATTCATATGATATAAAGGGTAAATAATCAAACTACCTTCGCGGAAATCATGATTATTATGAGTTGTGTATTTACCGTTCATACTTAAAATATACCGACCTATTTAGTCGTGTAATTAAATTCTAAGATATTTTTACATGAGGGAACGTATAAAGAAACCTGCATATTAAGTCGGTATAGTTGTATACAATTTATGGACCTTATGTCCTAAAATAAATATTGTTCGGTTAAAATAACCAGTTATAATCAATTGAAATGCTATTTATAGCACGATATGGGTATGAATCGATGTTAACTTGGTGTCGACTTAACATGTATTTATATATTCATAGGTATGTGCTGTTTATGATAATAAACAATGCTAGCAGGTAACGGACCAGTTAAATTATCAAGGACCGTTACGATGTCAAGTGAGTCAAGAACTATAGATAGCGTACTTAGACTGACGAATGCCGAGGGCTTTGTTATTGTTTTACTGTAGGAGTAGACACGTAAACTCAGCATCAAATGAATTGAGTAGTAAGTCAGAGTCCGACTAACAAGAAAATAAATTGCAAGAAGTAAACTGTACATCACATCTATGCTGCAGTTGGTATAAGTAATAATTAGTAGGTTGAAACGTCCAACCAGTACTAGCAAAACAAATAATTAGTAGGTTGAAACTTTCAACCAGTACTAGCAAAACAAATAAGTAGTAGGTTGAATCTTTCAACCGGTACTAGCAAAACAAATAATTAGTAGGTTGAAACGTTCAACTGGTACTAGCAAAACAAATAATTAGTAGGTTGAAATGTTTAACTGGTACTAGCAAAACAAATAATTAGTAGGTTGATTGTTCAACTGGTACTAGCAAAACAAATAATTAGTAGGTTGATTGTTCAACTGTTGCTAGCAAATCAAATAATTAGTAGGTTGGAACTTTCAACTGGTACTAGCAAAACAAATAATAAGTAGGTTGGAACTTTCAACTGGTACTAGCAAAACAAATAATTAGTAGGTTGGAACTTTCAACTGGTACTAGCAAAACAAATAATTGGTGGGTTGGAACTTTCAACTGGTACTAGCAAAACAAATAATTAGTAGGTTGGAACTTTCAACTGGTACTAGCAAAATAAATAAGTAGTAGGTTGAATGTTCAACTAGTACTAGCAAAACAAAAGAAATTATAAGCGAAATCATAACACTTACCTACGATATAAACAGAGAATAATTAGTAAGTTGAATGTTCAACTGGTACTAACAAACCAAAAGAGTCAAATGTACCTAGTAACTACTCTAGTAGACGCGATAGTGGTGGTTGGTACTAACCATAGGACCTTTTGTTATAGGTCGTCCAAATTAGTACAACATAGTACTTAAAAGTAAACTGACGCGATATAGTGTTAGTTGGTACTAACGATAGTATCTTGTTTTAGGTCATCCAAAATGTCCTAGATACCACCATTAGACGGATTCTTTAGCCCACCAAAACTTAATTGGGAGGCAAAATAGTCATAAACTGACATTATGTTAGTATAGAGTGACCTCCTATTATGTAATGTATTTATTGAATTCGAAATTATATAATAAGCAGTTTAGTGCCTCTGCCTACTGTTCCAGTTAACTTAAGGCGTAGGTATAGATGGATGGCCTCGGGAATAGGCATATCTACTAATGTAGATTCAGGATAGATTTCAATTATACAAAAAAAAAAACGCCAGTTGGAAAACATTTCCTGTAAAGTATTACAATTTAACCTTCTTCTAACCTATACCCGTATCATAAATTTACTGCATTTTGCAGATGTTCGTATGGGTAAGAACTTAATGTATCAGCTTAAATAAAAACGAACAAAGTATATATAAAAATATATTATGCGACGACTTAGACGGTATTCCGGTTAAAGATTGTTGTAGCAATCCTGTTGGAACAGTTAGAAGACAGGTTAAATTATAGTTTAAGAGAAACAAGCAGTTGACCAGGATAAGAGTAATAATGCATTCTGCGTAAGTAGCCGTAGAAATTGTGGAACACAGAGGCATGCCTAAACTGCCCAAATAAAACCTATAAATAGATGAGGATATACAATTCTTCAAAATCGTATATGACCCAGATTTCATATTAATAAATCCCAATTCCAATCTATTTTAGAGCCGGAATACATGATTCTATTGAATAATAATCAGGGCAAAGCTCAATTACAAACCCAAGTACAACAGGTACGTAAATAGACGCTGGGCCTGTCATAATACATCATGTCATGTAGTACCTAAAGTCAATGCTGTAAAAACTGAAGTGGCGATGCGGGGAGCCTTACACGGTGAGGGTGAGGAAGCACTGCTTACTTAACTAAACTACGAAACTATACCCAAGGCAACCATGACTAAGGTACTAACAGAAAAAACTCTAGTGACCAGCCAGCAGTTAACCTAATGTCTTGTAAGTAGACATACGACTTTTGTCGGTTAACAGTGTAGATGACGAAGTCCCTTTTTAACTACCTAGGTAGTAGGTACATCTACTCAGATGAAGATGAGTGATGTGTGTGATGTGATGACTAATTATAATTAAGTGTAATTATACTTCCTATCCAAATCCAAGACAACAATATAATTTACTGGGCAGCAGTACATGGAATCATGCCGTCCTTGTCACACATTTTAGAGATATAATATTTAAAAAACAAGTTCGCACTGTCCCTCTCACTCGCTACGCTATCATCCCCCGCCATCCCACTCCGACACCGCTCCTCAGATACCCGTCATTACATGTTTTTGTGTTAGTCCGAGTCACACGTATTTTCGCCAAAATAGTGTTCCTCTAAATATCTGTGTGTGTGTTTCGATTGATGAAGTTAGGGTGAGTAATTTTAATATGTCTATTGAGCGCTGAATGATAATAATGATAGAATTAAAACATTATTTGTACTGCCAGCCGCCGCCGTACCCCCGAGCGAAAAATTAATGTTTTTTCGGCACGGCAAGTCTAGTCTCGTTTACAATTCTTGACATGGCTGGTATACTTTAATTTGTAATCGTATTTTCATTTAGCGTGATAAACTCATTACCTAAGAAATCAACTAAGTAAGTAATCTTTGCGTTCGTACGAAATCACTTGTTACAACTACCTTCTTTTTAGAATAAAATAAGTACGGAGCTATAAATAAATCACAAAATGACCTTTAACCCAGTTATATGACTAATTCAAAATCCAAAGGTTATAATAATATGTAGATATTACTTACATTTCATGTTTTAAATAAAAAATGGTACATTCATACTATGTAATGTTCGCTCAGTAAATTGTTTACGAATGCGAACACTATATTATTATATTATATTGACATGCTTTCGCCTAC
This sequence comes from Cydia splendana, assembly GCF_910591565.1. Lineage (NCBI taxonomy): Eukaryota > Metazoa > Arthropoda > Insecta > Lepidoptera > Tortricidae > Cydia > Cydia splendana. The sequence continues at coordinate 259,693 of NW_026946906.1, forward strand.
AGATTTTATATACTGTATACTAGTTAAGTATACAAAACATATCTGAATTGAATAAACTTTATATAGGTATTTATACGTACTACGTAATCGTTTCAAGAAAACGGCCCTTACCATGTCCTATCTACCCTACCGTGTAATAAAAAAGATAGGTAACAATATTAATCCTTGCCGATTGGTAATAAGTGCTTATGAACAGTAGCAAATGTGTCTTTGTGCAAATATACATATTCTGTAACCAACAAGTTTAATAACCATCTTATGAAGATACCTACAGGTACCTACATTTATATGTAATATGAAAAATTTCATTAAATACACAATCTACAAGATACTTGAAGAATAGTTTGACCGACTGTTTAAAGTGTTTAATGCCAGTAACCGATGTATACAACCAGCACGCGCTATGCGTGCTCCGATACCGACATAGTGAATGGATCGTAAGGATTAAAACGGATTAAGTACTTTAATCGCACATCGCGGTATCGTCGAGTCTTGGGTCCAGTCGGTGTGATCGCCTCCCTTTGCTCATCAGTTAATCTCCTGCTTTGTGATAACTAGACATTCTTGATTGACAGTATTAAGTACCAATGCTATAATAAGCTAAACATCACATAGCCAGTTATTAGTTACTTTCTACAATAGTACCTACTCTGTACGTGTAAACCTCATGAATGTGCTTACATAATTTTTATTTAGACACTTGCACATTATCAACTCAATGTAATTTTAGAATGAAATAAATGATGGACAGAGTATAGGTACTTGATTAGTGTAATATTATGGACTACGTCCAATAATAATACTGCGCTAGTACAATAGCGTCGAGGATCGTTAACCCATGCGTAAATCGTATCGGATATATAAGTAAAACCTTCTAATGACAACTGGGATTCAGAATTTGGTAGTTTAAGTAGAGTGAGTACTTTACAAGCTTAGGTAAACTATGCAACAAGATGATCATCAAACAGGTAGGTACTCGGTATTAAACGTGTTACCAAATAAAAGTCAATGACAAAAGGAGAGTTTATAATATTGCACATTAATTAACACGTGTAAATTAAAATTCATATCACATAAATATTTAGTTAAAAACGAGATTAAAAGCAAAATTTCTCCCACTTTAATAGTGAAAAGGCTATCATTACTCCACAATCATTGTGTTGAGAGCTCCGCCTTCACAGCGTTGAGGTTATATTTACCCCACTTTAACAGTGCAGAGGCTATCTTTACTCCACATTAATTGTGTCGAGAACTCCGCTTCAAGAGCGTTGAGGGTAAATTTGCCCCACTTTAATAGTGAAGAGGCCATCATTACTCCGCAATAATTGTGTCGAGAGCTCCGCTTTAACAGCGTTGAGGCTAAATTTGCCCCACTTTAATAGTGAAGTGGCTATCTTTACTCCACATTAATTGTGTCGAGAACTCCGCTTTAACAGCGTTGAGGGTAACTTTGCCCCACTTTAATAGTGAAGAGGCCATTACTCCACAATAATTGTGTCGAGAACTCCGCTTTAACAGCGTTGAGGCTAAATTTGCCCCACTTTAATAGTGACGTGGTTATCTTTACTCCACATTAATTGTGTCGAGAACTCCGCTTTAACAGCGTTGAGGGTAACTTTGCCCCACTTTAATAGTGAGGAGACTATATTTACTCCACAGTAATTGTGTCGAGAGCTCCGCTTTCACAGCGTCGAGGTTAAATTTTCCCCGCATTAATAGTGACGAGGCTATCTTTACTCCACATTTATTGTGTTGAAGATTTATGATGATTATTGCGTAATATCTAAAACTACATAATAATGATTGACTCGCTCTTCGATTGCTTCGGTCATTTGGCTCATCGGTCGCTTCGCTCTTCGGTCGCTTCGCTCTTCGGATGCTACGCTCTTCGGTCGCTTCGCTCTTCGGATGCTACGCTCTTCAGCCGCTTCGCTCTTCGATCACTTCGTTCTTCAGTCACTTCGTTCTTCGGTCTTTACGCTCTTCGGTATGTTTGGTCTGCAGACGCTTTGCTCGTTGTAAACTGAGTCAAAGATATATAACGTTGCTCCACTGTAACAGTGTTGATGCCAATGTAATGTACTTGTCATAGTCTGTATCCAGATCTTTATGTTGACTCCACTTTAATAGTGATGTGACTGTGGCTTTACGTATGTGAAATACAGAGGAGATTTTAGTTATGTTGAAGTAATTTAATTGGTATTAATGCAGGCTAAAATCCTGGTAACAAAATGTACACAAACAGTGCTGTATGACGAGTGAACAATATATGGAAAGTGATATATGTAACCCTTTAAACGATTTTGCATTCAATATTTGATCTGCATAATATATATAATATATACCATCTCAACGAGCCCAATTTACCTACTCGTAACAAATCCAGTACGATTTGCTTACTGGTTATCTCGGCTCTAAACTTCAGGGGACCGTCGTCGCCGCAACTAACAAGGGCTGCGCCGTGGTTGATGCATACATCCCACGACGCGAAATCAACGCTGGAAACCTCAGCTGAAAACCAATATGCACAATTGTACAACCTTGCAACCAGAGTTAAATGCTGTAACCTGTTACATGAATCGCTTTCGCTAAATAGCTAGATTGACAATCGCAATAAAGGATTGATATCCTTAAACAATAATAAAATTTAATATTGTCATTAATTTAAATGCTCTAGGTTGTCATATTGTCTTGCTGTACAGTTATAATAGGGTATTTTCCTACTTTTTTTGAACTGTCAAAACGGTTTGCTAATAATATGGAATTTACATAAAACATTTACATCGTGACGTCACGGTCAACTCACCTAATTTTTATATTTCTATCTGATTTATTAAATAGAACTTGTGTTTAAAAATAACTCCTATCTGTGTTTTTCTAATTATTGTTGGTTGTGTAGGTATCACAAGAATACTGTGCACGCTGCACAGTCTTATTGTAACGTTAAAAAATGTTACTATAAGTTACTCCTTGAAAGTTAAATTTCAAGTAAATGCCTTATATTTCGTTCACAAATATAATATCATAATTTAACACCTACCTACTCTACAATCTACCAAAGTTTACTTACCACTTGTATCACGTGTAGTCGTCATCGGTCAGATACGTAAGATACGTAAAGAAAGACGACTTATTTATTAATAAAGGTAGTCTATCTATATATATTATTTAGCTATTTACATATTGTTTGAGAATGTGACTGTCTCATTTCAATCAAGGACAGAGAGAATCATACTATCTTTGTCTTACACTAGTACTAGTACCCAAAAGAAAAGGATAAGTATAGTTTTCCTGGTTGTTACTGACTGACAAATTGGTTTGACCAACTACATATATAAATCTATATTTTAAAGCTGAATTATAATTGAAAATTTGAAAAATGATAAGTTTCAAAACAATACCTACAGGATTTTCTACTAGTCGTTGTCCGGACTTAGTCTAAAAGTATAGAAACTTGATTTCAATGACAACCTTGCAATGAAGAAAAATCTCCTTTACCCACATTTATAAGCTGTGTATAGAAGAGGGTATTTATTGTTGTATTGAACATGGTATAATAATATACTCCGCCTGGTACTCCATTCCCGTCTTTTCTAGGTCACCTAACTGACACGGGCTTACGTCATCATGCGACAGCGCTATATGATAATATGCGATAGCGCTATATATAGCGGCCATGTTGTTGTGACGTAGCCCCGTGTCACTCTGGGAATGGAAGACCATGTTTTATTAGACCATGGTATTGAATATTCATTGCAAAGTGTCATAAAGTTATATTTTTTTGTCAATACTTAAAAAGACACGCATTCATAGTTAAATCATAACGCATAAAATAATTACATCCAGTGAGTGGTTGGAAAAATCTAAATGATACAAAACGGCTTATTTATAAGTATAGTGTCTGACAGAAAACACACATCCTCAACCGTTGAAGTTATTATAATCTTGAAAATTAAAACATTGTATACTCGTATTTTAATGAAATTGAAATATCAATAATATAATGGGTCCAATATTGATTGAGAGCTAACTAAAGATTGAACACACCTTTCAATGGCGTAATGGTTTAAGTACATAAGCAATGGCAAAATTACATTTAAAAACTTACCAATAGCCCACAATGTAACCAAAGAAAGTTTTATACCTACTTTTTTGTTTTTTACTTTCACCACAAAGGAATATTGATTCAAGTAATTTAAGAATAATAATTTAAGTTAATTAATGACGCCCATCATTATAATATAATATTATTATGATATATATATCTACATAAAATTACATTTGTAGGTAGATACATAATTACAATTTATTGGTATAAATTAATATGTACCTCTTATGAGACACCGTTGTTCTCTTCAGCTGAAATCAGTAATATCAGTAACGGTATACGTAACTTACTGATTTGATATCGATATTTCATTTTATTTTCGCATCTGTATTTAGATACAAGGCTCTGAACATCTGCTCAGTAAATTATATTGTTGTCTTGGATTTGGATAGGAAGTATAATTAATAATCAAACGAACTTACCTGTGAAGTTTGATTACAATTATACGAGTATCCAAATCCAAGACAACAAAGTCCCGCCCCCCAACCCCGAAAATAAAAATAAAATAGTCTCCGTGCATAACACAAAAAGATTCACTCTGAAATAATGACGGGTATCTGAGGAGCGGTGTCGGAGTGGGATGGCGGGGGATGATAGCGTAGCGAGTGAGAGGGACAGTGCGAACTTGTTTTTTAAATATTATATCTCTAAAATGTGTGACAAGGACGGCATGATTCCATGTACTGCTGCCCAGTAAATTATATTGTTGTCTTGGATTTGGATACTCGTATAATTGTAATCAAACTTCACAGGTAAGTTCGTTTGATTATTAATTAAAAAGGCACTTTACCGGAAAATATATTTCCTTATTTCAGTCACATGCATAAACTTACAATAATTAAGGATGCCAAAACGCTTAGGTATGCGGTTGAGACAATACATACATTAGAAATTATACATAGTCTCAGAACTGATACATTAAATCAAAACAGAAACAAATAACTAAATACTGTGTGTAGGTACCTACACATTATAAAATAAAAACATTAAACAACTGTACCGATATTCGGAACCTAATAATAATATTGAGAATGGCAGCACTGCGTAGTCGGTCGTATTGTCCTTTTCTAGCATATACGTCCTTCTCTCTCCCACACTCCCACCACTCAGGCAGGTTGCTTTGACAGTTAAACAAGGCAATTTTTCAAGTCATTGGCTTGCTGTTTTTCCATCTGGAAGGTCGTGAAGCTAAACTGCTGGTGAGTTTTTGAATTTGTACCCCAGTTTAGCTGACTATATTGAAAAACAGTTTCTAACGGTTTTTGCCGTTCGAAATAAATATTTAAATTTAGTTGTCCGATAAACTATCTAGCAAATAAAAACGATCCGGAATAGTGATGTGCAAGTGTTTTCAAAGGCTGCCTGCGCGCACCGTGGCTATGCCAATGAAAATACTAAAACACATATGTTAGAAAACACATCGAGCTGGTAAAGCGTGCACGTGTCACCATTAGAATTTAATTTTATACCTACATTAAGTCTCTTCCGAGTCTTGTTAGTTTAAATCTTTGTGTGTGTATAATAACGGTTGAAATTATAATACTTAAATGGTGATGTGTGGAGGCATACCCTTCAGTTTTCAAGTGATTTGTGTTTTCGAATACGAAAGGATCGGATAGTTAATACGTGTTAATAAGTAGAACCTATGTATTGAGGTAGAAGTTTATAGACGTGTAGGTTTTATCTGCCCAAGTATCTATAAGCAATTTGTCTTTTTATCCCGTTCCGGGTTAATATAATATTGCAAAATTATTTTTTTTTGTGAATTAAATTGCTGATAAATAAGTGTACCCGCTTAGGAGTCGACGAAGCCCCGCCTTCGCGGGGCTTCTATTTCCGCTCTGAGGGACACAAGGTAACGAACAAACCTACATCGCAAACATTGCATTTATTTTTGTGGAAAGTGAGTACTTCGGCAGTACATAAACTTAAATCTGACTAGACATAGAGAGAGATTAGCATGGCTCTGCGCAAGAATGACATGCGAAATCGTGAAGTATTTCACTCTTGATCTACCAACTTATATCTCTCCAACTAGATATTTAATTTTGAAAAAATTGTTAAAATGTAGGTAGGTTAAAATGTAGGTACCTACTTAAATAAATAACTTAGCAGGTACTTACAGCTTAAAAGGTTAAGGAAAATAACTCTTGCATGTAGTTGCTATATGTGCTTGTGTTATTTTGGATTTGAATAACTTGATTATTAATTCGTTACGTAACTACATACAAGAGGGTGAATTCTTAAGCCTACCTACCTACCTACATAAATAGTACACTTGGCATTAACGATACGGGAATCTTTAGATTGATTCATTGACGAAGACGCATGGTTTGGTTCATATTGTCAAATTATATTAGTTAACTGAAGAGTTAAAGTATATGTGACGTCCAGGCTCCGTTGTGTACTGGGTGATCAAATGAAACAACTGTTATTGTTCGTGCACTCCGCCAGCCACCCGCCGCCATCACACTTCTCCACGGAGTGAAGCTAGCGGGTAGTTGCGTCGTACTGTTTATTGTGTAATCGTCACATCTCTCCCTTTTTATAATGATTTATTTATTTTACTTTATATATTTATCATGCAACAATAGTTCAGTTTATCGTATTATCTTATACTCGCTAGGTTAATTTATTTTTCCAATCTAGGTATACTACCACCGGTTCGGAAAGGTTAACCTCAGACCCGAGAAGAACCGGCGTAAGAAACTCGGCGAGGTGTGGATGTATTCATTTTACAACAGTTAAATAATAAATATTTTCCAACACTAGCAAGCCTTTAAATCTGTAAAACTATTATTTTACTTTTACAATTTCTTCTTAGGTGTCAGTCCCTCTCCTTCTCCTATTTGCAGTTTTGAGTTTTTTATTCAATTGCTTATAACTCAAAGATTTACTTTAAACGCCTTAATTACTACATTTTCCTTTTGATGCTTACACATTTCCAGGTATTTCCATTAGCATACAATATAATATTTTACTAATTAATACCTATTTCATGATTTAGGTACAATAACATTGTTAGGTTGCCAAGCGCCTTGGACATTAGTTACTTATTGGCAATAACTGATTGACTCTGTTTTACTTGTCTTGTATGATGTTAATATATATAATGCAATTTAAAATACTTGTAGATAATCCAAGGTCAAATAAAGTAGGAATGTTACATTCGTTGTAGAGGTACCACGTCAAGTACCTATGATTAGTTTTACTTGTGAATAGGTTAAGCAAACAATAATCTATATAAATAGATTTATATATTATTAATTTGTTAGGTACCTACTAAGATTTACCTGCCTATTTGACCATTATTATTATTAATTGCATTGCATACATATCTAATTATCGTTCTTTAATTATAATACTTGAATAATATAATCTTGACATCAATTAATCCAAATATTTATTTTATTCATTTTATTGCTCAAAAAGTAACACAGCAAATATAATATCGAATGTAATATTATTCTAGCAACTTACTTATGCGAAGAATCATAATTACAATTTATGTTATGAAAATAACGTAACACTTTACTAATTGAAAGCTGTTTTTTCAATTGAATTGTGACCAGTAAGTATTGTATTATTATTTCCACAATAATTACTGTCAGACTGTCACATAAATATTATTATTTGTACTTATACACTTTTTCATCGGTTTATTTCAATTACTTGCAACATATTTTATAAACCTGAAACATAGGTATACATCTTGTAAGTATGTCTGCTTCCTATATCCTGCCATTGGTAAGTATGTCATTTAATTTCAATAACATCTCCCAACGAACCAATGGAATTCCATTATTCTAACCATGATCCCATGAAATACTGAGTACACCAGAGTACAGTTCGAATGTTTAGGTACTTTACCATTTTATCGTTACGTTTAACGTTTCTAAATGATAAGACCTAGGTTTTTGGTCTTTTGAGTCTTAGTGCTCAATTAGTACAATAAATGTGTACTCTTGGGTAGATCAATGAAGTGGTTCAAGCTACAACTTTAATCTACTAGTTTTACTTAATTTGTTAGCCTCAACAAATTAAACATCAGGCAAACTGTCATTGAGAGCGATCAAAATCACGGTTAATTCGAATACTTATTGTTTTCATTTTATAATGTGTAGGAATGTGTACCGACACACAGTATTTAGTTATTTGTTTCTGTTTTGATTTAATGTATCGGTTCTGAGACTATGTATAATTTTTAATGTATGTATTGTCTCAACCGCATACCTAAGCGTTTTGGCATCCTTAATTATTGTAAGTTTATGCATGTGACTGAAATAAGGAAATATATTTTCCGGTAAAGTGCCTTTTTAATTACACTTAATTATAATTAGTCATCACATCACACACATCACTCATCTTCATCTGAGTAGGTGTACCTACTACCTAGGTAGTTAAAAAGGGACTTCGTCATCTACACTGTTAACCGACAAAAGTCGTATGTCTATTTACAAGACATTAGGTTAACTGCTGGTCACTAGAGTTTTTCTGTTAGTACCTTAGTCATGGTTGCCTTGGGTATAGTTTCGTAGTTTAGTAAGCAGTGCTTCCTCACCGTGTAAGGCTCCCCGCATCGCCACTTCAGTTTTTACAGCATTGACTTTAGGTACTACATGACATGATGTATTATGACAGGCCCAGCGTCTATTTACGTACCTGTTGTACTTGGGTTTGTAATTGAGCTTTGCCCTGATTATTATTCTATAGAATCATGTATTCCGGCTCTAAAATAGATTGGAATTGGGATTTATTATATGAAATCTGGGTCATATACGATTTTGAAGAATTGTATATCCTCATCTATTTATAGGTTTTATTTGGGCAGTTTAGGCATGCCTCTGTGTTCCACAATTTCCACGGCTACTTACGCAGAATGCATTATTACTCTTATCCTGGTCACCTGCTTGTTTCTCTTAAACTATAATTTAACCTGTCTTCTAACTGTTCCAACAGGATTGCTACAACAATCTTTAACCGGAATACCGTCAAAGTCGTCGTATAATATATTTTTATATATACTTTGTTCGTTTTTATTTAAACTGATACATTAAGTTCTTACCCATACGAACATCTGCAAAATGCAGTAAATTTATGATACGGGTACTTATAGGTTAGAAGAAGGTTAAATTGTAATACTTTACAGGAAATGTTTTCCAACTGGCGTATTTTTTTTTGTATAATTGAAATCTATCCTGAATCTACATTAGTAGATATGCCTATTCCCGAGGCCATCCATCTATACCTACGCCTTAAGTTAACTGGAACAGTAGGCAGAGGCACTTAACTGCTTATTATATAATTTCGAATTCAATAAATACATTACATAATAGGAGGTCACTCTATACTAACATATTAATGTCAGTTAATGACTATTTTGCCTCCCTATTAAGTTTTGGTCGGCTAAAGAATCCATCTAATGGTGGTATCTAGGACATTTTGGATGACCTAAAACAAGATACTATCGTTAGTACCAACCAACACTATATCGCGTCAGTTTACTTTTAAGTACTATGTTGTACTAATTTGGACGACCTATAACAAAAGGTTCTATCGTTAGTACCAACCACCACTATCGCGTCTACTAGACTAGTTACTAGGTACATTTGACTCTTTTGGTTTGTTAGTACCAGTTGAACATTCAACTTACTAATTATTCTCTGTTTGTATCGTAGGTAAGTGTTATGATTTCGCTTATCATTTCTTTTGTTTTGCTAGTACTAGTTGAACATTCAACCTACTACTTATTTATTTTGCTAGTACCAGTTGAAAGTTCCAACCTACTAATTATTTATTTTGCTAGTACCAGTTGAAAGTTCCAACCCACTAATTATTTGTTTTGCTAGTACCAGTTGAAAGTTCCAACCTACTAATTATTTGTTTTGCTAGTACCGGTTGAAAGATTCAACCTACTAATTATTTGTTTTGCTAGTACCAGTTGAACATTTCGACCTACTAATTATTTGTTTTGCTAGTACCGGTTGAAAGTTTCAACCTACTAATTATTTGTTTTGCTAGTACCGGTTGAAAGTTTCAACCTACTAACTATTTGTTTTGCTAGTACCAGTTGAACATTTCAACCTACTAATTATTCGTTTTGCTAGTACCAGTTGAACATTTCAACCTACTACTTATTTGTTTTGCTAGTACCAGTTGAAAGTTTCAACCTACTAATTATTTGTTTTGCTAGTACCAGTTGAACGTTTCAACCTACTAATTATTTGTTTTGCTAGTACCAGTTGAACGTTTCAACCTACTAATTATTTGTTTTGCTAGTACCGGTTGAAAGTTTCAACCTACTAATTATTTGTTTTGCTAGTACCGGTTGAAAGTTTCAACCTACTAATTATTTGTTTTGCTAGTACCGGTTGAAAGTTTCAACCTACTAATTATTCGTTTTGCTAGTACCAGTTGAACATTTCAACCTACTACTTATTTGTTTTGCTAGTACCAGTTGAAAGTTTCAACCTACTAATTATTTGTTTTGCTAGTACCAGTTGAACGTTTCAACCTACTAATTATTTGTTTTGCTAGTACCAGTTGAACGTTTCAACCTACTAATTATTTGTTTTGCTAGTACCGGTTGAAAGTTTCAACCTACTAATTATTTGTTTTGCTAGTACCGGTTGAAAGTTTCAACCTACTAATTATTTGTTTTGCTAGTACCGGTTGAAAGTTTCAACCTACTAATTATTTGTTTTGCTAGTACCAGTTGAACGTTTCAACCTACTAATTATTACTTATACCAACTGCAGCATAGATGTGATGTACAGTTTACTTCTTGCAATTTATTTTTCTTGTTAGTCCGACTCCGACTTACTACTCAATTCATTTGATGCTGAGTTTACGTGTCTACTCCTACAGTAAAACAATAACAAAGCCCTCGGCATTCATCAGTCTAAGTACGCTATCTACGTTCTTGACTCACTTGACATCGTAACGGTCCTTGATAATTTAACTGGTCCGTTACCTGCTAGCATTGTTTATTATCATAAACAGCACATACCTATGTATATATAAATACATGTTAAGTCGACACTAAGTTAACATCGATTCATACCCATATCGTGCTATAAATAGCATTTCAATTGATTATAACTGGTTATTTTAACTGAACAATATTTCTTTTAGGACATAAGGTCCATAAAATGTATACAACTATACCGACTTAATATGCAGGTTTCTCTATACGTTCCCTCATGTAAAAATATCTTAGTATTTGATTACACGACTAAGTAGGTCGGTATATTTTAAGTATGAACGGTAAATACACAACTCATAATAATTATGATTTCCGCGAAGGTAGTTTGATTATTTACCCTTTATATCATATGAATTCTAATATACGATTTTGAGTCAGAAAATAAACCATGTACCATCTGTATTTGTAACACGCAAACCATCAGCATATTCGTTTCTGTCATTTCATGGAAATATTCATGGCTAATACGTCGGTGCCACATCATAGGAATAATGTAACATGAGTACATTATTTTTTGTAGTGACCCCAATTATTGATCTATCTTGCATTGATTACACTTTTGGATTTACATTTGGTAACTAGGCTCACGCACAGTAGCCATTGTCAAAGAGTTAGTGTAATAAGCACGCGTATATTTCTTCTTTGCTTAGTAAACATTCCTCCCGAGCTACGTACCATCAATTATTTACTCAATAATAGTTGTAAAGTTAACCACTGTTCTTATGTAAACAGTCAACAAATTTTCGCATTATGTACAACCGTACGTCACTCGTTACACTGAATATCACCTCGCCCAAAATTTTGTATTACCTGAATACAATCGGCAGCTCGGGAGGAAATGGACAAATACGGTAGCTATTAGGTTAGGATTTCCATACCTTAGGTTTGTTTTTTTTTTTCCGCCACCGTTACCTTTCCTTTCCGTATTTTTTTTGTAATATTTTACCCTCGTCGCCATCTGTGACGTCCAGGCTCCGTTGTGTACTGGGTGATCAAATGAAACAACTGTTATTGTTCGTGCACTCCGCCAGCCACCCGCCGCCATCACACTTCTCCACGGAGTGAAGCTAGCGGGTAGTTGCGTCGTACTGTTTATTGTGTAATCGTCACATCATAGTTTTGACAAATCTGCGCGTCACCGTGAATGACACTTTCTAAAAGTGCCTGTAAAAGCCTGCATAAAGCCTTTTACCTTGTCGAGCAAGGAACCCGCAACTAAGGGAATATTACCCATAAACTCAGGGTATTCGATTTGAATGATATTCTTAAACCTACGTCTGTTATGGTTCCACCTGCGTAAGGTGTGCCTAAGAAAATCTTTTATTCGTTCACAAACTAACGTCAAGTTATTTGTGATGAAACCAATATATTATGTACCTATCTAAGGCTGCGCAAGCCTGCCAAGTCTCCACCTGCGTAAGGTGTGCCAAAGAATCTTTGATTCATTCACAAACTGACGTCAAGTTATTGATGATATATATGTAAGCCTGCGCAAGGCATGTCAGACATATTCACAGAAATATAAATGATATGGTCATAACACATGCGAGCAAGTAAGCCACAATCAGAAAAATATTACAAAAAATGAATTTGTAAATATCTCCTTTTAGAGAAAGTAAAAAGGGTTCTAACAAAATCAGTCGAAATAGGCAAGGCTTTGTTATTAGTTTTCATTTTTGTTTACCAATCTATTCTAAAAGGGTCCCAAACACCCTATTGGCTAAGCCCAAAATTGGGCTAATTAACTGTGGTAAAAGTGAAAATTGCTTTCCATTTACATTACATTTCTAAAATTATAAGGTATAAAATAACCTAAGATTCCAGGCCTATTTCGACTCATTTTTCTTTTAAAGATGAAAAAATCTTTGCCCCCTAATATAAAATTGTGGTCTGGAGACGCTTAGCCTCATAACTTGGGCGGCATAGAGAATACTAAGAGATTTAGTCACCTAATTTCGATTATAAGCCCAGGCAGAAAATTGATAATTAGAATCAGGAGTGGTCAATCCACCAAGGTCCAGACAATCTGTGGACTCTAATTTAATCAGACTATGTAAGCTCACGACAGTGCTTACGGTTCCATTCTGAAATAAGCTATGTTTACAATATAATTCAAATTATATTTCTCATGGTGTGAAACAAACAGCCTGCTCAAGGTGTACAAAGGGTCCGATTAACGGCCCTATGAATATCTAAAAAACCTTTGAAGTCTAGGCCTGCTAAGGCAGACTAGAAATAAATACATATGATCTCAATGTAAGAGCAGCTCACAGTTGCATAAATTATATTTGCCTCGAGAGCACTAGACTTTCAGTTAACATGTTACGTTAAGTTACGAGTACCTACCTATGTACACAACATGACCAAGGTTACCTACCTATTTAACTATTATATCCCTGACTGCCATGGTATAGGAAAATTATCATGTGCTGGCGGTGCTGCACAAGCATGTTTGAAATAAAATATACAAAACTGACCTGACGGGCGTTTATCAATTATGTATTTTACACCTTGCGTCTGTATTGTGACCCAGGAAGTTTTAAACCACCTGTATCGTAAGTGCTCCTATGCACGGATTAAGTTTATTTTAAACTACCCATGCCCTAACCTCAAGGGCAAGTGCTTCTATGCACCGACTAGATACTGTTATCACTTAATTCACTTATCATGACTTGTCATAGTTTGATACTACACGTTTAACAAATTTAAGACCGTGGAATGTACCCACTACAACAAAAAGGTTTTTAAAAACAGTGACTGAATGGTTTGCACGAACGGTTCTAGCACAACTTCTGGGCGGTCACGTCTAGGGCATGCCCTCTAGTTCTCTATATATACATAATTATAACATTGTGATACTGTTCACTTTGCACAATAAAATAGGGAAACAGGAGCACGCCTTGCGAAAAGGCGAAACTATTTTGAAACGCGAACGTTTCAAAAATAGATTGAAATATATAAATATGTCTTTGATGTAGAACATGTACACCCAAACAAATGCAGTAATTTATTATATGTTAGCAAAACTCTGCCAAAGTGTTAGTCTGTCTGTACAGTGTAACCGGAAGGCATCAATGAACAAAAATCTCTTGAAACATGGTGGATTAATTAATTTACACCCCGTCTGTGTCTTGCTCCTACCAAATCCACAATTTAAGGACCTCAACCTATCTAGGTACCCTTCTTGCTCGAGACCTGAAAAAAAAAAAAAAAAAAAAATGTTCACAATAATCTCATGCAGTCAAGTGTCGGAAAACTAGGTCCACACACTTAGCGCTACCGTGAATATATATCTAAGAAGTCTGTATACTGCCTTCCAGGAGGCGGGATGTTAATAGACTAGGCTATATCGTAGGCCAGAGATATAGTATACAAAAGCACACTGGCCCAAATCCAGTAATATTATAATTTCAGAATATAAAATAATTGACAATTCTGCGTATATTTGATATCAAAAATTACAGTTATCCTTAGTTCATAAGGAGGATAAGTATACATAAATATCAAATAAATTCGACAAAGTGTTGACTCTAGCATTGGATGAAATAGGTCCCTCTTAAAGGGCCTCTGCACTGTTGGCTTTGGGCCCACGGGTGCCCGGTAAAAGGTCGGGGACCCCATGGTTCCGCACAGTTATTGCAAATAATGTAAAATCACTAAATAAACACACAAATCTGCATTTTGGTTAAAACACATGCGATGAGCTAAGGTTTCGAATTAAGTACCGTATTCTGAATAATTTACACACTGGAAAGAGGAAACTGAATATTCAGAACTATGCAATGTCTATAAATGCTTTACATAAATTAAGCCACTTAAGCGTTCAGAACCAATCAAGCTTATGTCTACTAGTAGGCACCAGATAAGGTAAACTTACTGCATATATAGAAATTAATGAGTACAATTTAGTACACTTGATGATAGCTAAACATGAATATAATCAGAATGAGCCTGCACCTATACAAATATCATTGATAAGGTTCTGTGGCATTTCTATATTAACCATTTGAACGCCAAGAGCACCAAAAAGCGTCATTATCATTACTAGTCGTGCCAACATGAGTGTTATGTTATGGCTTAAGCTCTCAAAGTAACCTTCACAATTTTAAGTAAGGTTTGTTTAGGTACATTAGCTCGCGTTCGCGTTAGTAAAGCGTACAAAGGATTAAATGCATTTTATAGCTATAACCAAGTATATAGCTCACATTGGCTCACAGTCATGAAAGGAATTCAGTAATTCCCTATGACATTTTAGTAAGTAGGTACCCAATACTAACTTTGCGGGTAGTGATAGTGATATAACGAATATGTACAATATTCGTCTACTTAATCCCGAGAGATTTTGGAAATAAGAAAGGTCTTGTCCTTGTTATATTCCTGCAACTCCTTACTTTACTAGATAATTATTATCAAATTTGTTAATAATTGGGAGTTATAAATAAAAACTACTCGAGTACTTTATAAATAATTCTTATCTCTTCATATTTTAATTACATCATTCCTTATCACAGATGTTGTATGCTCCTTGAAGAGTAGACTGACTTAAAATCTCATCTTCTTTTACCTAGTTTCACATACATATAATTAAGTATAGCACCCTTGTGGTGACTCACTTATCCTCTTTGAAAATTTATAAGTACCTACATTAAGTACATATATAAAATGTAAAGTTAGTATCATAATATAATTTTATATCAAAATGTATGCTTTACTAAATACCTCTCTCCTCACAAGTGTTAAAATAAAGGGTGTACTACATAATTAATTAAACACTCGTAATATAATAATATTACATATACATAATAACTACATGTATAATCACATTGGCTTGGCGTCTTCCCACCACCAGGCGATAACAAACACGTCTCAATATTATTATTAGGTTCCGAATATCGGTACAGTTGTTTAATGACAGCGTTTTACACAAAAATAAAACGCTAATTAAATAACTTACCATATTCGGAACCTAATGTTTTAATCCTGCCTGGTGTAAATATGAATAATTTTGAGACAATGACTTGAAAAATTGCCTTGTTTAACTGTCAAAGCAACCTGCCTGAGTGGTGGGAGTGTGGGAGAGAGAAGGACGTATATGCTAGAAAAGGACAATACGACCGACTACGCAGTGCTGCCATTCTCAATATTATTATTAGGTTCCGAATATGGTAAGTTATTTAATTAGCGTTTTATTTTTGTGTAAAACGCTGTCAATAAGTATTCGAATTAACCGTGATTTTGATCGCTCTCAATGACAGTTTGCCTGATGTTTAATTTGTTGAGGCTAACAAATTAAGTAAAACTAGTAGAATAAAGTTGTAGCTTGAATCACTTCATTGATCTACCCAAGAGTACACATTTATTGTACTAATTGAGCACTAAGACTCAAAAGACCAAAAACCTAGGTCTTATCATTTAGAAACGTTAAACGTAACGATAAAATGGTAAAGGACCTAAACATTCGAACTGTACTCTGGTGTACTCAGTATTTCATGGGATCATGGTTAGAATAATGGAATTCCATTGGTTCGTTGGAAGATGTTTATTGAAATTAAATGACATACTTACCAATGGCAGGATATAGGAAGCAGACATACAAGGTGTATACCTATGCTTCAGGTTTATAAAATATTTATTTATTTTTATTTTTATTTATTCAGAACACATACAGTCATATAAGATACATATGTTAGAGGTGCGTAATACGCACATAAATCTTAATACTAAAAAGACCTGGAGGTTCATAAAATATACATGTAACTGAAAATTGGTATACAATAGGTACAAGCATAAGCCCAAGGTAGGATACATACAACAAGAAGCAAGAATAACTCATTAATACTTACAGCAAAAAGTCGGAATAATAATAATAATTACAGCGAGGGTCAAGAAAAGAAATATAGAATTCTGAAAATAGGAAGCGTAGTACAGAAAAATAGATAAAAATCAAGGAAATATGTTGCAAGTAATTGAAATAAACCGAAGAAAAAGTGTATAAGTACAAATAATAATATTTATGTGACAGTCTGACAGTAATTATTGTGGAAATAATAATACAATACTTACTGGTCACAATTCAATTGAAAAATCAGCTTTCAATTAGTAAAGTGTTACGTTATTTTCATAACATAAATTGTAATTATGATTCTTCGCATATCTTTACTCCACATTTATTGTGTTGAAGATTTATGATGATTATTGCGTAATATCTAAAACTACATAATAATGATTGACTCGCTCTTCGATTGCTTCGGTCATTTGGCTCATCGGTCGCTTCGCTCTTCGGTCGCTTCGCTCTTCGGATGCTACGCTCTTCGGTCGCTTCGCTCTTCGGATGCTACGCTCTTCAGCCGCTTCGCTCTTCGATCACTTCGTTCTTCAGTCACTTCGTTCTTCGGTCTTTACGCTCTTCGGTATGTTTGGTCTGCAGACGCTTTGCTCGTTGTAAACTGAGTCAAAGATATATAACGTTGCTCCACTGTAACAGTGTTGATGCCAATGTAATGTACTTGTCATAGTCTGTATCCAGATCTTTATGTTGACTCCACTTTAATAGTGATGTGACTGTGGCTTTACGTATGTGAAATACAGAGGAGATTTTAGTTATGTTGAAGTAATTTAATTGGTATTAATGCAGGCTAAAATCCTGGTAACAAAATGTACACAAACAGTGCTGTATGACGAGTGAACAATATATGGAAAGTGATATATGTAACCCTTTAAACGATTTTGCATTCAATATTTGATCTGCATAATATATATAATATATACCATCTCAACGAGCCCAATTTACCTACTCGTAACAAATCCAGTACGATTTGCTTACTGGTTATCTCGGCTCTAAACTTCAGGGGACCGTCGTCGCCGCAACTAACAAGGGCTGCGCCGTGGTTGATGCATACATCCCACGACGCGAAATCAACGCTGGAAACCTCAGCTGAAAACCAATATGCACAATTGTACAACCTTGCAACCAGAGTTAAATGCTGTAACCTGTTACATGAATCGCTTTCGCTAAATAGCTAGATTGACAATCGCAAATCTTAATACTAAAAAGACCTGGAGGTTCATAAAATATACATGTAACTGAAAATTGGTATACAATAGGTACAAGCATAAGCCCAAGGTAGGATACATACAACAAGAAGCAAGAATAACTCATTAATACTTACAGCAAAAAGTCGGAATAATAATAATAATTACAGCGAGGGTCAAGAAAAGAAATATAGAATTCTGAAAATAGGAAGCGTAGTACAGAAAAATAGATAAAAATCAAGGAAATATGTTGCAAGTAATTGAAATAAACCGAAGAAAAAGTGTATAAGTACAAATAATAATATTTATGTGACAGTCTGACAGTAATTATTGTGGAAATAATAATACAATACTTACTGGTCACAATTCAATTGAAAAATCAGCTTTCAATTAGTAAAGTGTTACGTTATTTTCATAACATAAATTGTAATTATGATTCTTCGCATAAGTAAGTTGCTAGAATAATATTACATTCGATATTATATTTGCTGTGTTACTTTTTGAGCAATAAAATGAATAAAATAAATATTTGGATTAATTGATGTCAAGATTATATTATTCAAGTATTATAATTAAATAACGATAATTAGATATGTATGCAATGCAATTAATAATAATAATGGTCAAATAGGCAGGTAAATCTTAGTAGGTACCTAACAAATTAATAATATATAAATCTATTTATATAGATTATTGTTTGCTTACCTATTCACAAGTAAAACTAATCATACTTGACGTGGTACCTCTACAACGAATGTAACATTCCTACTTTATTTGACCTTGGATTATCTTCAAGTATTTTAAATTGCATTATATATATTAACATCATACAAGACTAGTAAAACAGAGTCAATCAGTTATTGCCAATAAGTAACTAATGTCCAAGACGCTTGGCAAGCTTACAATGTTATTGTACCTAAATCATGAAATATGTATTGTACGGTCTACATACCGCACATTGCCATCTCAGCGAAATTACTTACAATTGCGTAAAGCAATAAAATACGAGTCAGTACACGTTCAACATTAGAACCTATCACGCGTGTCCTCATTAGCACTATCATTCATAATATCGCGCTTTTATAGTTAGTATTTTCGTATCAATAAAGTGTTTATTTTCGGCAATATTGTGAGTTATCATTATGTCAAGCAACCAACAAAATATAATTGATGTATGTGACACTAGCAGCCCATACATCAATTTGGTCCTTCGAGCCGGATGAAAGTCTCTGCATTAAAGATCAGATAACAAACAAGTGCGAAACCACTATTGCAAGATGCCGAAATAGTTGGACAGAATTAAATAAGTTGAATACTTATTTGTACTACTGTTGTGATAAATGCACTATACGAATCATATGCGAGGATCAAGTTACTGCTGCGCAGACAGAAAAGGCCGGGGTTATCGTACTCGGCCGGAGCTGCGTCATCAAGGGCGAGGACTTCACCGTATTCTCACATAAGGATCAATGGAGTGAAATAAAAACTACATCAGACATTTATACGCCAGAAATCGCTCAAATAAATCACATTATAAATATTTCGCTCCCACTATCCGAATTAAACGTCACAGATAACAGAGTTGAACTCGAACAAATTCGAACTCAAATTAAACAAATGAAGACGGAGACAGTACTACAAGGTGAAATCTCATAGCACGACGTGCATCAATTCTCCATCATTTATCTACTACTCTTTGCTGCGCTCATAGCAACAGGAGTAATCTTCTGGCGCCGCTTGCGTCGTCGCCGTAGCGGAAGCGCCGACATTAACTCGGAACTTCAGGAGCAGAGAATACCAACCGTCGTCGTAACTAACGTTCCGCAAATTCAACCTCGAAGCACGAGTCACTCATCCGGACACGAGTCATCTATTAACTTAGAAGTGAAGACACCATCCAACACTTCCAGCCTTCGCAAGACAACGAAGCAAAACAGAGGAACTTCACCCGTCTTGCATTAAAACTACGCACCAAGACAGTGATCATACATACATACTGTTGAAATTTACAAGTTTTAATGTTTATTTTGTATCAATTGCTTTTATCATTAATTTTGTATCATCTTCATCCCACGCTTCTCTCGCGGGGCAGCATGTACGGTCTACATACCGCACATTGCCATCTCAGCGAAATTACTTACAATTGCGTAAAGCAATAAAATACGAGTCAGTACACGTTCAACATTAGAACCTATCACGCGTGTCCTCATTAGCACTATCATTCATAATATCGCGCTTTTATAGATAGTATTTTCCTATCAATAAAGTGTTTATTTTCGGCAATATTGTGAGTTATCATTATGTCAAGCAACCAACAAAATATAATTGATGTATGTGACACTAGCAGCCCATACAGGTATTAATTAGGCAAATATTATATTGTATGCTAATGGAAATACCTGGAAATGTGTGAGCATCAAAGGGAAAATGTAGTAATTAAGGCGTTTAAAGTAAATCTCTGAGTTATAAGCAATTGAATAAAATACTCAAAACTGCAAATAGGAGAAGGAGAGGGACTGACACCTAAGAAGAAATTGTAAAAGTAAAATAATAGTTTTACAGATTTAAAGGCTTGCTAGTGTTGGAAAATATTTATTATTTAACTGTTGTAAAATGAATACATCCACACCTCGCCGAGTTTCTTACGCCGGTTCTTCTCGGGTCTGAGGTTAACCTTTCCGAACCGGTGGTAGTATACCTAGATTGGAAAAATAAATTAACCTAGCGAGTATAAGATAATACGATAAACTGAACTATTGTTGCATGATAAATATATAAAGTAAAATAAATAAATCATTATAAAAAGGGAGAGATGTGACGATTACACAATAAACAGTACGACGCAACTACCCGCTAGCTTCACTCCGTGGAGAAGTGTCATGGCAGGCGGGTGGCTGGCGGAGTGCACGAGCAATAACAGTTGTTTCATTTGATCACCCAGTACACAACGGAGCCTGGACGTCACAAATACTTTAAATTAGTACTTACAAAAAATTCTAAGAATCTAAGGATTTCTAAGAATTTTTTGTAGTGAACCGAACGTTCCGACAAACAGAACGCCAATGAAGGCAACCTCCGTGGCACCGAGCCACGGTGCCTGGTGGTCGATGGAGGGGGTATAACTGGAAACGGAAGTTCAAGGCGGGAGTTTGACGGTAGGTGTCAGTCAATTGTGAACCGCTACGTCATCTGTCAACAGTATCGCTCTCTCAAATATTAAATAGGCTTCAAATAACGGTACTGAAGCTTAATATTTGTTACCTATTTTACGAATTGACGTTTTTGATAAGCGATTAACTTCAACTTCAAACATTTTTATTGCCAATAGTTATATGACTTAAGTACCCTGTAAGGGTACAGCAATTTGTCTTTTACATAATTATACATAAGTATTAAGTATTAACCTTATAAACTACACTGTACAGACATTTTAATAAACTATGTATAAAAAAAAGAGTTAATAATTATGCAGTTTCAAGTACTGTTTATTCCGGGAGGATCACCAAAAAAAAAACTCTTGCAGTGAACGGTAACTCTTATCCAGTAAATACTTCTGTAAAATGGTCTCAAATGATTTGGGATTTCTTCACTTAAACAGATAACTGGTACATTACGCAATAGATGTAGGTAGGTACATAATTATGTTATTATAAAATCATTTAAGGTTCCCCCCTGGCTATCCTGATTTTATTAAAAGTAAGTATTCATTTTATAATGATGATGGTGTTATGGGTAAGTGTTTCTTTTATCAGCCATAAAGTACCACAATATAATTTAACTAGCTGACCCGGCGACTTCGTATGTCGTTGTCAGTGAATGTCGTGTTCGACTGTTCGTGCTACCTTTCAGGTGAACTTAGTTTCGGCTTTTATAGCTGACCCGGCAAACTTCGCACCGACTAACAGTGTAAATAATTATTTTTATTTTAAAATATTTCTGTGTCAACTTAGTTAATTAATGAAGAAAAGAAATAGTAAGCATCAAATTCAATAAAACAAAATGTAATTAAACTCGGAAGATAACATTAAACATGTTTTAAAGGCGATTGGCCCGAAATTGCATGTTGATGGATTGTGATCTGAATTCAAGATGTTTTTGGAAAAGTATTTCTTAATAAATAATTTTATATTGATAAATCACGCAGAGATGATGTACAATTATTAATGAAATACGTGATTTTATGATCAAATTTATCTATTGTACATGTTTGAATTACGATGTAAAGTTATATATGTCAACGTCAAACAACAAGAAGGACGAACTTATGCGGCAAAAGGAGATGGATGGACCCGTGTTGCATCATGTTGTAAGATTCATTAAAATTACTAATTATTAGAAACAGATTTAATGAAATAGAGTTGAATAATCTCTATAATTTAATAAATTTAAAAGTAACGTGATTGATAGTTGACCTTTGTAAATAGAAGGTAGTTGGAAGAAAGAATAAAAGACGACTGGCATGGCGGTTAACGGGCATTCGGTTACGGGCAGAGGTGAAGGGAGGACGATTGTGAAGTGAGGTGATTGGAGATTGAACTGTAACGGAATATTGTGATCAGGAAATATATTGCTGTTATGGAAGAAGGAATTTTTATTAGAGATCAGAAGTGGTAAGTACCTACAAGTCAGTATGGTATTCCTGAATGTATTATATTATGTAGGTATTAATATTAGAACTGATTGATTTAAATCTTAATTGCCCAATTAAGTTGTTACTTACAATAGTAACAGTGGTGTAAAATTATTATAATTATATACCTATACATATATTAGTAACACTTATATTGGTTGTTGTTTAGTTGAAATTAATTATCATTTCGTATATCCTATGTTAGGAAGTTTATGTTTAACGGGCGCTTAGAAACAAAGACACCGTTAATTTTATCAAGAACAAAATAATTGGGTAAACCCAGTTCGGCCTAGTCGTTCACTCGAGAGCATTATACTGCAAGTTTTCTCTTCAAGACCAACAGTTAGGTTTTCTTAGTGTTTGCTGTAATGCCTATCCATAATATAATTAAAGCATTCATTACATCGCGGGTAGCGTGAAACCTTTGGAACACCGTTTTATTTTGAATAGTTCGGATACCTTTATGATTATTTACAGGTGTAGATCGGATTCTTTTAGTCTATGTATGTACCGCTTATTTGGTTACAACTTTTACCATATTTTCAATATATTACTTATCAATACGTCAGTATCATATAGCGGGGTTAAGTGTTTTCGAAATTATAAACTACTCAGACTGTAAATAAGTAGGAATGATACTTTTACTGGTAGTTACCGACCCGCCGACCTAGCCGGAGTTACAATCGCTGTCGCTTCGACAACGAAAAGCATTATGTATCTATATCACTCTTCCATATTAGCGCGACAGTGACAGTTGCGTTCCGATCGCTACGGAGCGTAAGCGATTGGCATCTTGGCTACGCGGCCCGTTTCGTATTCCGGATCCCGTTTCGAATATCGGATCCATCTCGCGTTCCTGGATTTGGGTCCGTGCCGGATACTGGAACCGTGCCGGATGCATACCTGATTTGTGCCGGATGAGTTCCGGATTCGTACCGGATCCGTCCCGGACTGGTGCCGGATCCGTGCCGGATTGGTACCGGATCTGTGCCGGATTAATACCGCATGTATATCATTTGCCGGATTCGTGCCGGATCTGAACCGGATGCGTGCCGGATTGGTATCGGATCAGTGCTGGATCCCGAATTTGTTCTAGATTCCGTTTCTGTACCAGTTTTAGAATTTTCTCGTTTCGAAAAGCCTGTGTTCCGGATCCGTACCGGGATACGGATCTGTTTTGGATTTAAGATCTGTTTTAAACGTCCCGCATTCTACCCCGGAAGCAGTAACGTAAATTAAATAAATAAATAAAACAGTTGAATTTAGCTTAATAAGAACAATTTATATTTGTCTACTATTAACAATCCAAAGATTTAGAACTCTTCCATTGTTGGTGTTGTTTTCGAGTTCCAGACTATGGACCATGAGGAAAAAAACATCCAGGCGGCGCTTGAAAACTCCTGAGCGTGACCGAAAATCGAAATCTGATGATGGACAAGAACGTCGAAGCCGAAGTCGCAACCGCCGCCAGTCCCCGAGGAACAACAGACGGAGTCGCAACCGGCGAAGCCGCAGCAGCGGCAGACACGGCCGAGGCAATGAGAGGTGGCTTCGAAGATCAACACGGAAGGACAACACGGCCAGGATTGCTTTCACGTGGAAGCCGCACAGAACAGGAACGGATGGCTTGTATATCTTTATCGTCTTCAGTTGTAGATTTTAATAGATGTCGTTTATTGCTTAAACTGCGAATATTTTGGTACAGTACCTTAAAGTTATTTGTATTGACGAAAGTTGTCTCGAGGTACGGGTTCACAGATTATGGGGGTGGAATCGTTGTCCAGGCAATGCTGTGGTGTCCTGTAGTTCGCTCAAGTTAGTTGTATGGGGCTCGTTAGCCTAATTTATAAGTTTTGATCTTGGTTGTTTCCTCTTTTGGCAAAATGTGACGTTAACGCTGGTAAAGGAAAGACTAAGTTACGTTTCTTCAGTATTTGTTCATAATTTAGTATATTAAAAAAAAAAAAAAAAAAAAAAAACAATAACGATCGATGCGCTATACGCTATACACCGATATTAGTACTTACCTACGTAATAATGGGTTGAGCTAGGGCAATATAGGTTGATTGGCGCTGTGGTATATCCATGATATTTCGAAGATATTTAAATGAGTGTTAGGTTATTTCCTGACACTATTTAACTGTGATTTGAATGTACGCTGTAAAGTTGAGTTTCTCATCTTCCTCTGTCGGTTGCCAGTCTGCTCATCCAGAATAACACCTAAGTACTTTATAGACGAAGTTTTTCTATTGTTTTACAATTACATGACGTCTGGTAGGTACCAGTGGTAACTAATATATGAATAAACTTTTGACACATTTAGAGACCACGAGGCGGAAGCAGCTGTTTTATACACGCACACATATCTCGTTTAGTCTGCGTTTAGAGTTACAAATTGTATTGAAGCCAGTTCGTCACCAAAGCTAGACCGCTTTCTGTGAAGGCGCTTACTGCATCCCAGGAAGCACCGTGAAATAGTATTGCCGTGTCATCTGCGTAGCACAACGTCTGCATTGGTCAGATCCAAGAAAGTCAAGTCGTTAATGTAGATTAGAAACAAAGTTAATCCAAGTATATGTAAAGTTGTTTGTTTAAAATTACCGACTTGTTCTTTAACCCTAACACATGTGTGCGGCCTGACAGGACAGTTCCGCGCATCCGGGAAATCTACAATTTTCTAATTATTATTAGAATAATTTCAATCGACGGGAATTTTTTTTTCAATCTTATAAATCTTATAATGTTGGCGGGATCATTTTGGCTGGTGTTGATTGAATAACCAAGGTTGGGCCTACACTAGTAAAGTATTCATTATAACCGTGTATTGACTCGCTTTCAGTATCCTTGGTTTTAAGAAGTTCGTTGCATTTTAAATATTTTAGCTTGGTTATTGTAGCAAGCAAAGCTCTGCTGATTGCTGTTGATCAATTCGTCAATTGTGGTTGGTGCAACTGACGCTTTAAGTGGCAAGTAATATAACGATATGATGATAATACCTACATATGATGATAAGTATAATATTATCGAATTATAAAATTGCTGGATTATTTTAATTAATGAGTTACGGATTAATGAGTTACGGATTAATGAGTTACGGATTGATGAGTTACGGATTAATGAGTTACGTATTAATGAGTTACGTATTAATGAGTTACGTATTAATGAATTACGTATTAATGAGTTACGGATTGATGAATTACGGATTAATGAGTTACGGATTAATGAGTTATGGATTAATGAGTTACGGATTAATGAGTTACTGGATTAGTGAGTTACTGGATTAATGAGTTACTGGATTAATGAGTTACTGGATTGATCAGTTACTGGATTGTTCAGTTACTGGATTGATCAGTTACTGGATTGATCAGTTACTGGATTGATCGGTTACTGGATTGATCGGTTACTGGATTGATCGGTTACTGGATTGATCAGTTACTGGATTGGTCAGTTACTGGATTGATCAGTTACTGGAGTGATCAGTTACTGGATTGATCAGGTACTGGATTACTGGATTAATCAGTTAATGAATTATTGAGTTATTGGGTTATAGAGTTATTGGGTTATAGAGTTATTGGATTATAGAGTTATTGGATTATAGAGTTATTGGATTATAGAGTTATTGGATTATAGAGTTATTGGATTATAGAGTTATTGGATTATAGAGTTATTGGATTATAGAAATATTGGGTTATAGAGTTATTGGATTATAGTTATCGGATTATAGAGTTATCGGATTATAGAGTTATCGGATTATAGAGTTATCGGATTATAGAGTTATCGGATTATAGAGTTATCGGATTATAGAGTTATCGGATTATAGAGTTATCGGATTATAGAGTTATCGGATTATAGAGTTATCGGATTATAGAGTTATCGGATTATAGAGTTATCGGATTATAGCGTTATCGGATTATAGAGTTATCGGATTATAGAGTTATCGGATTATAGAGTTATCGGATTATAGAGTTATCGGATTATAGAGTTATCGGATTATAGAGTTATCGGATTATAGAGTTATCGGATTATAGAGTTATCGGATTATAGAGTTATCGGATTATAGAGTTATCGGATTATAGAGTTATCGGATTATAGAGTTATCGGATTATAGAGTTATCGGATTATAGAGTTATCGGATTATAGAGTTATCGGATTATAGAGTTATCGGATTATAGAGTTATCGGATTATAGAGTTATCGGATTATAGAGTTATCGGATTATAGAGTTATCGGATTATAGAGTTATCGGATTATAGAGTTATCGGATTATAGAGTTATCGGATTATAGAGTTATCGGATTATAGAGTTATCGGATTATAGAGTTATCGGATTATAGAGTTATCGGATTATAGAGTTATCGGATTATAGAGTTATCGGATTATAGAGTTATCGGATTATAGAGTTATCGGATTATAGAGTTTATTGGATTATCGTGTTGAGTTTATTGGATTATCGTGTTGAGTTTATTGGATTATCGAGTTGAGTTTATTGGATTATCGAGTTGAGTTTATTGGATTATCGAGTTGAGTTTATTGGATTATCGAGTTGAGTTTATTGGATTATCGAGTTGAGTTTATTGGATTATCGAGATGAGTTTTTTGGATTATTGAGATGAGTTTATTGGATTATTGAGATGAGTTTATTGGATTATTGAGATGAGTTTATTGGATTATTGAGATGAGTTTATTGGATTATTGAGTTGATTTAATGGATTATTGAGTTGAATTATTGGATTATTGAGTTGAGTTATTGGATTATTGAGTTGAGTTATTGGATTATTGAGTTGAGTTATTGGATTATTGAGTTGAGTTATTGGATTATTGAGTTGAGTTATTGGATTATTGAGTTGAGTCATTGGATTATTGAGTTGAGTTATTGGATTATCGAGTTGAGTTATTGGTTTATCGAGTTGAGTTATTGG
The DNA here is from genome assembly GCF_910591565.1 of Cydia splendana. Classification (NCBI taxonomy): domain Eukaryota; kingdom Metazoa; phylum Arthropoda; class Insecta; order Lepidoptera; family Tortricidae; genus Cydia; species Cydia splendana. The sequence continues at coordinate 287,365 of NW_026946906.1, forward strand.
ATTATCAAGTTGAGTTATTGGATTATTGAGTTGAGTTATTGGATTATTGAGTTGAGTTATTGGATTATTGAGTTGAGTTATTGGATTATTGAGTTGAGTTATTGGATTATTGAGTTGAGTTATTAGATTATTGAGTTGAGTTATTGGATTATTGAGTTGAGTTATTGGATTATTGAGTTGAGTTATTGGATTATTGAGTTGAGTTATTGGATTATTGAGTTGAGTTATTGGATTATTGAGTTGAGTTATTGGATTATTGAGTTGAGTTATTGGATTATTGAGTTGAGTTATTGGATTATTGAGTTGAGTTATTGGATTATTGAGTTGAGTTATTGGATTATTGAGTTGAGTTATTGGATTATTGAGTTGAGTTATTGGATTATTGAGTTGAGTTATTGGAGTATTGAGTTGAGTTATTGGATTATTGAGTTGAGTTATTGGTTTATTGAGTTGAGTTATTGGATTAATTAGTTGAGTTATTGGATTAATTAGTTGAGTTATTGGATTATTGAGTTGAGTTATTGGATTATTGTGTTGAGTTATTGGATTATTGTGTTGAGTCATTGGATTATTGTGTTGAGTTATTGGATTATTGAGTTGAGTTATTGGATTATTGAGTTGAGTTATTGGATTATTGAGTTGAGTTATTGGATTATTGAGTTGAGTTATTGGATCATTGAGTTTAGTTATTGGATTATTGAGTTGAGTTATTGGATTATTGAGTTTAGTTATTGGATTATTGAGTTTAGTTATTGGATTATTGAGTTTAGTTATTGGATTATTGAGTTTAGTTATTGGATTATTGAGTTTAGTTATTGGATTATTGAGTTATTGGATTATTGGGTTTAGTTATTGGATTATTGACTTATTGGATTATTGGGTTATTGGATTATTGGGTTATTGGGTTATTGGATTATTGGGTTATGGATGATTGGATTATGGATTATTGGATTATTGGATTATTGGATTATTGGGTTATTGGATTATTGGATTATTGGATTATTGGATGATTGGATGATTGGATGATTGGATTATTTGTTTATTGGATTATTGGATTATTGGATTATTGGATTATTGGATTATTGGATTATTGGATTATTGGATTATTGGATTATTGGATTATTGGATTATTGGATTATTGGATTATTGGATTATTGGATTATTGGATTATTGGATTATTGGATTATTGGATTATTGGATTATTGGATTATTGGATTATTGGATTATTGGATTATTGGATTATTGGATTATTGGATTATTGGATTATTGGATTATTGGATTATTGGATTATTGGATTATTGGATTATTGGATTATTGGATTATTGGATTATTGGATTATTGGATTATTGGATTATTGGATTATTGGATTATTGGATTATTGGATTATTGGATTATTGGATTACTGGATTTTAAAATTATTGGATTTTAAAATTATTGGATTTTAAAATTATTGGATTTTAAAATTATTGGATTTTAAAATTATTGGATTTTAAAATTATTGGATTTTAAAATTATTGGATTTTAAAATTATTGGATTTTAAAATTATTGGATTTTAAAATTATTGGATTTTAAAATTATTGGATTTTAAAATTATTGGATTTTAAAATTATTGGATTTTAAAATTATTGGATTTTAAAATTATTGGATTTTAAAATTATTGGATTTTAAAATTATTGGATTTTAAAATTATTGGATTTTAAAATTATTGGATTTTAAAATTATTGGATTATTAAATTATTAGATTATTGGATTATTAAATTATTGGATTATTGGATTGTTAAATTATTGGATTATTGGATTGTTAAATTATTGGATTATTGGATTGTTAAATTATTGGATTATTGGATTGTTAAATTATTGGATTATTGGATTTTTAAATTATTGGATTATTGGATTATTGGATTATTAAATTATTCGATTATTGGATTATTAAATTATTGGATTATTGGATTATTAAATTATTGGATTATTGGATTATTAAATTATTGGATTATTGGATTATTAAATTATTGGATTATTAAATTATTGGATTATTGGATTATTGGATGGAAAAAAAAGACGGAAATAGAGAATGTTATGTTGTGATGAGACACGTTTGTGTCATGAGAGTGATTCAGTAAGTAGCACATTAAAAAAATAAGAATGGAATCAAAAAACAAGAGAAATAATGTGCTACACGTAAAATTTGATTAAAAAAATGGTATGTTGTGAGACACGTTTGTGTCATGAGAGTGATTAAAAAAAAAAAGACGAGAAATAATGAGTAAAAAAAAAAACGGCAATCGAATATGTTAAGTAATGTACTTTATATGTATTGATGCATAAAAATTATTGTATATTGTTGTATAATTATTGAATAGAAACTTAAATATTTCGATGGATTTATTGGATTTGAAATAATTATGTGAAGATATAGATTAATTCAATAAATAATAAGAAAAATGTATATAGACAGACAAAGAAATTGTATTAAATGGGTAATGAAGGATTAATAACTTTCTTACTGAATGCCCGATGATTTGACATGCCGAGTGTAAGATTAGATGACAGACGCGATTAGTATGACTGTGCATGAGGACATGCACAATGTCAGGATGGGCGAGTGTAAGATTCATTAAAATTACTAATTATTAGAAACAGATTTAATGAAATAGAGTTGAATAATCTCTATAATTTAATAAATTTAAAAGTAACGTGATTGATAGTTGACCTTTGTAAATAGAAGGTAGTTGGAAGAAAGAATAAAAGACGACTGGCATGGCGGTTAACGGGCATTTGGTTACGGGCAGAGGTGAAGGGAGGACGATTGTGAAGTGAGGTGATTGGAGATTGAACTGTAACGGAATATTGTGATCAGGAAATATATTGCTGTTATGGAAGAAGGAATTTTTATTACAATGTGTTGTCTGTTAAAGCGCAGTGGCGCCCTCAATCATTTTCTACAATTTCGTGTCGGACTAACCTAGGAGCAATTTTATGGCAATGAATTACTTTTATAATTTTGTTTACGTCTATTTTAATAGGTATTAACTGAAATAAATGTCATATACTGAGAAAGTTACCAAGGCCTACATAAAAACAAATTAAAATATTTTCAGAAAAATAATTTAATTTGTTCTAATATTTCTAACTGTTTAAATAGTTTATCTGATATTCCGATGGAGACAAATCAAACAGTAAAACCATGAAAATGGGTCAGCTGTTCAACAGTTATGTGTTGTAATATAACAAACACGACTAAGTTTTAAGATAGGTATATAGACTATTATAGATTGTTTATATCATTCAGTGATTTTAGTAAGATTATTTACGAGTAAGCTAAAAAGAAAACTACCCACTAAATATCAAGTGCAGACTACAAGATATTAGCAATTTACGAAACGCTTGTTTTCGCCTTCACGCCCGGTCCAATGTTAATTGACCCCATGTGATATACGGCCATTACACGTGAATGAGGATCAGCATTATTTGGGTTTTCCGTGATGCAGCGATCGGTGAGCTTGATCAATATAGAAATGTATGGTAGACTAACGTTACATCTTATACAGTAAGGTCATTACAACTTGCATCGTTTGTCTGCACAATAAAGCTGATATTTCAATGAATAATTTAGTAATGGGGGATGACAATTTTTAATTAATGTATCAGTCGATCAGGTTTGTTTTGAGGATCAAATGTGTAAATACAAACCCAGCAGACAATTAGGCGACACTCAGCACCTACTTTATAACCTTTAGACATAGAATGGCTGTAAAATGGTTGCATAGTCTTAGCTTAGCCAGGCTGAGGTGACATAAAACTGGTTAAGAGGTTCTGCTATAGCTTTAACTTACAGTAGCTGTTTTTGCTGCTACTCGTATAATGCGTGTTGGGCAGCTGGTGTTGTGGCTCTATGTGAGTTGTAGGCGGCTGCAATTTGCACTTTGGCTTCTGAGCGGGCGACAAAAAATCTTTTGTAGCTCCTTGTATTGCAATCGTTGCTTGGCTCCTTTGTGTCACTTGCAGTTGAATAGAGAAGTTGTTAGTCGCGGTTGTGTTGTGGGTCACGTAGTCGCGGACGAGCGCTGTCCAGTCCAGTACCTTAGTACACCTTATATGTTATTAGAGACTAACTTACAAGCTGAACCTATAGCGCCATGTAAATTAGGACGTAAATACTGAATAAAAATGCATAGCTTTACTCAATTTTGAACGAATGTTAGCACCATAAGTACTTAAAACCGAACTTCACGAATGTAATTTGATTTTCGGAAATTACATGCGGTGGACCACAATTAGAAGACTGTTATTTTTTTGGATAGATATGCCCAGTATGGTCCAGTATCAGGTCCTGTAAAGTTTTGTTAATGGTACATGTATGTATCTAGTTATTGACGGTATGATTGGTTCCGATATCATAAGTCTGCTGATGACGCTGATGAGCACTATAATGTTTCTTTTTATTTCTCCATTGGATTTCGCTTCAAGCTGTCACAGGGTAGCCTTACGAACGATAATACAAAAATGGAAAATAAAATACTCATGATCTTCCCATCATATTATCGAAATGACGCTGACAGGTTAAATGAGACGTTCGAACGTAGTAGTAAAAGAGAGTACAAATAGAAATGATTTATTAGCAGAAAAAGGGTACAATAAGTGTCTTGGGTTAAGTGTGTAATCGTTTCACCTTCTTCAGCTGTTTATAAGCAGCATGCAGTACACCGTTAATAAGAAATTAACATAGTTACATTTATAAAACTACGAGGTACATGAGCCAAAATGGCAAACATAAATGAACATTAAAGAATAGGTATACTTAATAACTATACCACCAAGGTATATCATAGACAACAGTAATTCAAACAAAGTAACATTTAGTTATCACACAGCGAGTACCTACAAATAGTAAAAAAAAAAAATTGGTTCGCCCCTTATGAGCAACATAATCAGTAGGTAATGTTACGAGTATTATAAAAGCAGTGATCTAGAAGCCAGTCCAATAGAAGGGCATTTCTCAGGAGGGCCATTTTTACGTGTCCGGGGCAATAAATGATTGAATTTACTGTTCAATAAATCTGAATTAATTTAGACATGATCTTCAGCCTATATTCTGTCTGGGACACTATCAAATTATTTATTTATTATTTATATAATACAAGAAAAAAAAATTCAAATGCCAAAAATGATGTTCGGTGGGAGTGTCCCGCACCCAGATTTTATGAAACAAAAAATTATTACTCAAGATGGGGCATTAGATCGGAGTTATTATGGGTATTCACGCATAAGGTATTAGTTAACTTATCATATTCTTTATATCACAATAATGTGTTTGCTCAACTCATTGAATAAAACCAAATTTACGATGTGTCCCGGGCTAGTGCCTGATTTCGGTGTAATTTGCAAAACATGTCGGTACTCCTTCAAAGTTGTAAGCCAGGAACTCAGTGTCTCAAACATAGTATGCTTTAGTTGTGCCTTAACCGTTGAATAGAGTAGAGGTACAGTCACAGTATAATAAAGTGATTTTTTAAAGGTTTCACCGTCCTTCGGTGGGTTTGGTTCTATGTTTTTTTGAGATCGGTGGTGCAATTTACTCCGAAAGTTTTAGTGCATTTATCATTATGCAAGTGATTAAGAAATCCTCAAAAGTACGTAAATCCATCATTATTACATCTCCTCTGTATCACTCATGCTATTTCTGTAATTACTAAAAAGCGATTAATTTTGACATCACTGGTGTTGATTTCCTTGGATTCGGTGGATTTTTTGACCACCGATATCAAAAAAGTGATCACTGAATTCAAATCCTGCTTTGTAAACTAGTTTGTTGTACTAATTTATCACACCTAAAAAGTGCAAGATACGTTGTATAAATGTAAAATTATGTTTGTAAGTAAATTATTTATTTTTGGGTAATAACAAATCTGTTTACAATATTAATAACAAACTTAGAATAAAAAGTAACCTAAAATTAAAACTACCTACAAAACTAAAACTTATACCTAAAAAATATATAGAACTACCTACAAAACTAAAACTAAACCTAAAAAAAAAACCTAAAAATCTATATCTAGAGAGGGCCCCTGGGGCATAGTGCCAAGAATGCTGTAAGTAAATTAAGTCATAATAGGTACAAATAATCACTAGTTTACTATGAGGAGTTTTTTAAACCAGACGTGTGTTGAAACTTGTAGACCCAATGTTTCTTTCTCTGTCTTGATATTCTCTTCAAACCAATGAAGTAAATTATGTTAATTGTCCTCTGTATCACCTGAGGCCCTACACCTCGATACCTTTAAACGTGTCAGCCATGTTAAATGAATGCAGTCAATTAGATCCCACTTCTTTTACAATATCTTGTGTATGTAAGTACTATATGCAAGGTGCACCCAAGGGACAGGATGTTCAGAACAAGGGATTAAAAATAAAGTGGCTTTCTAATGTCGAGATCGCTTCAAAGGCACTGAGCCTACCTTACTGATCGATATTTCTAAAGGATAGCCATAGACACAAATTGAACATAGTAAATGTTTTAACAATCCTCAATGTCTTATGTCTTTATGTCTAAATATAGGAGTTACAAATTAGCTCAAGTATTTGAGGGTCCTGGAGATCTCCAGCACCCTCAAATAATTAACAGGTAATTAGATCTTCAAGTATTAGTCGACCACTTCAAATAGTTTTAAATTGATGGAGTTCACGCTTTAAAACTCTGTTATTCAAAAATACTTGTTTTCCGTATTGCATCACATTGCTTTATAAGTGCATTAAATATTTTTTGAGCATTGAAAACCACTCAAAAGTTTCTTGTTTATCGGGTGTAGGTAACATAAGTGTCTTTTTGATGCGTGTGCGGTCGGATTGTGTGAAACAAACATCTTCTCCTTTATGGCACTTATGTGCGAATTTGTGGTCGACATGTCTGAAACTCGTTCCAGGACCATACATCGCCCATCGCCCTATTATATGAGGATAGTCAAATAGTGTGGGATATCTTCTAGAGATGTTGTTTTACAAGCCGTAATTAGGTTATTTTAAAATCTTGGGTCTATATCTATTAAATTTATGTAAGCTTTCGAGATCATTAGCCTTGTTACATCGCTTATAATCAAATAAGAATGAAAAATATGATTAAAATGTAATATGATGGAGATATAAAATTGAAATGTGATTTTTGTGTATGCATTATTGAATTCGGTGACGCCAATTGATTTCAGTGCCTGCACATGATTTCGGTGTTTTTTAAATCTCAAATATCTTAAAAACTATAAGGTTCTAATGGAGGCCTCCACTACCAATATTTTTTATATTAAGGCTAGATTTTAGGAAATAAAGTTGCATATCAAATAAGTTAAAAAATAAATTTGGCACCGAAGTCAGGCACCGAAGGTCATCTCTGAGAAACGCCCCGAAGTTTGTTAAACTTATGGCCCCAAGTGATTATGTGAACAGGTATAGTTATTGTATATCTTTATATAAGCATTTTTTCTGCATGTCTGTCATACAGCGTGGATGGTGTAAGATATTGTACTCTTGGGTTGACGGAGCACATATCATAAGGTCTTGGAAATATTTTGGATATGATTTTTGAAAATTACAGATTTTGAGTATATACATACATACAAGCCAGATTTACAGTAATATTTAAATAGTGGTTTACAACTGATCCCCATAGGAGCATTTGCTAAAGTATGATGAGACGTAGCCGTGATAAGCCATAAGGACTGCTTCGTAGGAAACAGATAGTCGTAATTTTTGCAGGCCAAGACGAAATGGTCAAGTCTTGAACATTATGACAGAGTGGTTATCGTCCTTCCAATTTAAAAATGAATCGAAATTTAAACCAAAGAACTTAATTTATGTTACCTGTTTTATGAAATGCATAGTCATTTATATGAATGTTGAGCTGTCGAGGTATTGTTCCATATGAGTGAATTGCATAAATTGTGTTTTCTGAGCTTAATAAGAAGCTTATTAATTTCCTATCCAATATTTAGTATCAGATAAGGCATTATAAATATCTGTTTTATACATACTTTGATCTTGACCACTAGTCATGGGCGACCGGAAAGTTTCCGTTATGGGAAACTTTCGGTAACGTAATTAACCGAGAATATTTCCGTAATATTCTCGTGATGGGAAAGATATGGAAATTTATGTTTTTTGATGGTCAAAGTACATTTTATTACACAAATGACTTCTAAAGTTATAACACAACAGGAAATTATCATTACTAAACTAAATAAAAGATTCCGAATAAATTACCATAAATTCTCGTAAATTACCGACCAATTCACCACGCAAATTAAAATAAAACTGGGTATTTACTACATATAGAATTGTAAGAGAATTATAAAAGTGTTTGTTCTAGTCTAGTTTCATAAAAGTAATAATAGTATATGTACCTAAATATTTTTAGTCATGCACGGCACGGGTCAAGCACTCGGGCGTCAGGTACCTACGCGCAGGTACCTAGTCAAAAATTCCACGCTAGGGATAGATAAGGATAAAACCAAAGGGTTAATGTTACTTCAGTTCTGTTTTAACTACCGTGGCAAAAACATCTTAGCAAATAGTAGTTTGTAACCGAATGGTTCACCATGAAACCAAAGTCAGTTATTCATCACTATTTCCGAAAAAAAGAAGAACTAGGAAAAGATGTCCACGAGTGCAAATTTTGTGACTTAAAATACCGTACAGTGAATGCTACAAGGATGAATAATCACATATTAACATGCAAAAAAGCCCCAGACAACGTAAAAGCATTGTTTAAAGCAGCAAACCGAATTGAAGCAGAGTCTGAGTCAGTGGCCTTACATATTGAAAATGAACACGCAGAAAAAGAAGAAATAGACACTGCTATTGCACGTGCGATATATGTGTCTGGTTCGCCGCTCTCAATGCTCGAACATCCTCTTTGGGTAATAGCATTGAATAAACTCAATTGGGAATACACGCCGCCTGGCCGAAAACGTCTATCAACAGTCCTTCTTGACTTTGAGTACAACGTGACAAAGGATCATATAGAAACCACAATAAATAATTCAGAGGTTCTTCATTTGGCTGTAGATGGCTGGTCAAACGTCAGAAACGAAGGTATTCTGAATATTATTATTTTTACCCCAAAGCCGTACTTCCGTTCTTTTGTAGTAACGAAAGCCAATCGTCAAACAGGCGACTATTTAATGTCTGTATTAACGAGAGTTATTGAAGATTTGGGACCTGCGAAATTTACAGCCATTGTCACCGATAATGCGGCAAATATGAAAAGATGTGGATTGCTACTTGAAGAAAAGTATCCAAATGTATTGTGGAATGGATGTTTAGCCCACACGTTGCACATTTTGAAAATCGAAAGTATTGCAAAATTTCTGTCGAAAATAAAAAGGATAATTAAAACCATCAAAAAGTCACATCTTATGACCGCCAGCTTCCATGAAATATCAAAAGAGAAAAATTTGAATGTCAGTCTTCAACTGCCTGTGAAGACCAGATGGGCAAGCTAAAGTCATTGTTTGGACAATTTCATCACGTCAAAGTTGTCCTGCAAAACATGGTCGTCAATGGAAGCGAAGTCAATGTATTATTCACCCAAAATTACAGACAACTGATACTCGACGAGGCTTTCTGGCTAGAAACCAAACAGATACGAGATTTCTTTGAACCTATTACCAAATGGATAATAACACTCGAAGGAAATTACTATTCTGTTCACAAGATACCTGCGCCAACTCATTAACGGTAATTGACTCGCTTACTGAACCCACTGACTCAGAACTAGAGGACCCGGAACCCTCGATAATCCCTAATAAAACTACCGAAAACGTATGGGAAACGGCTCAAAGTCGTCATAGTCGTCGAAAAAGTCGCAAATCTGCGATAATAATTAAAGGAACTGCAACCGACACCTCCTTAAAAGGGGTCACAGTACACAGGTATTTACATGGATGTTATTTCAAAAACGATACAACACCTGAATCTGTCATAAACCACCTAAAAACCATCCATAATGGAGTCCATTATACAGTTGAAAAGATACCATCTAAACGGGACAGTTATAACTCATTTAAGATAGGGATCCCGACTGGTGTGTATGACAAGTTCCTTTCTACATCGGTTTGGCCTATAAACACTAATAGGCCGGGGAACAAACTTTGAATTGTTCGAGAACATCACATTATGTCCTACAGTATATTTGTGTTTGGAATATTATAGAACACTATTGTGTAAATGTATGTGTAAAGTTATCTCAAAAAAATATATTGAGATTTTTCGAAAAAAAATTTTTTTAAATTTAGTTGTTAATAAGATGTAAACATTAAATTGTACAGTAGTGATTTTTTATTCAAAGAGCAAAACTAAATATTTTACTCTGTAAGTAAAATATCCCCCACTTTTTTAGTGGTGCATACGTCACGAGCAATAAAAATGTTTAAAATAAATAATTACTATACAACATTAATTAAACACTTGGTGATTTTCCACTATATTGTTACGCCAATTATTCTACTCAATATAAAAAAAAAGAAAATCCAGGGGATTTTGTTTTTACTATTTTTTAAACAATTATAACGAATTTTAGCCCACGCGCACTAATTCTACAGTATTTTTTTTTAATGCACCATAAAGCCTGTACTGAATGTTATCATAGCGTCAAAGTATCTCCTATTAATACACTGAGCGTTCGACACAATTGTAAAAATGGTTATCCTTAAATTATTTAAATGATCGGCGCGGGGCGGGAGGGGAGGCAATGGCGATAACTCAAAACATGCGACCGCAGAGCAACGCGTCGACTCAGGATGTAGGTATCTTAGGAGTTAGCAAACGCTAGTTATATACAGGATGGAGAAAAATATGGGCTCCGTTTATTTAGTAGAATTAGTATTGCATTTAACCTTTACCTACTCGATACAGCCGGTGCATTATGGATGGCTTTATCCATCTTTATTCAAGTGATAAAATATCTGTCACTTTTCACACACAAAGTGACGGACACCGCTTTATCACGCTGTAAGAACGACCATCTTTGACGATCTGCGGGCTCAGCACGGTTCCATTTTTATCGACTATCACTATGCGCGTTCCTTTCGCACTTACATACTTGTTAGAACGTGACAGGCATGGTGACAAGGGATAAAACCGCGACCGTGCTAAGCCGCCTGGTTTCGACCGTAATGCAAGCTAGATAAACCTTTTTGTAAATATTGACTTAGAATCCAAGACCTTTAACAAAATGGCTGTCATGATAGTCGTTGTCTGGATGTTCTTGGGTGCAGATTTTTAAAACGAGAACTATTTAAAAAAAATATCGGGTGCGGATTTCAAAACTTGTTTCCGAAATTGTCGGAGATGCAGATTTCAAAAATAATGTCCGTTTTGGAATCCAAGATGGTGGTCTTGCAATTTTTCGTAAAAGTCGTTATGATATTCATTCCATACTTTTTAGTATTTGATGTTATAGCGGTAACAGAAATACATAATTTTTGAAAATTTCAACTGTCTATTACGGTTCATGAGATACAGCCTGGTGACAGACGGACAGTTGAGTCTTAGTAATAGGGTCCCGTTTTTACCCTTTGAGTACGGAACCCTAAAAAAATGTTCGTTTTGGATCCAAGATGGCGGCCACGCACTTTTTTGTAAAAGTCGTCATGGTACTCATTTCCGAATTTTTTGGGGGTGCAACTTTCAAAAATAATGTCCGTTTTGGAATCCAAGATGGCGGTCATGCACTTTTTCATTTAAGTCGTGTTGATACTCTTTACAAATACATATTTAGGGGATGCAGCTTTTAAAAACAATGTCCGTTTTGGAATCCAAGATACGCAATTTTTCGTAAAAAATCATCATGATCAGACAAAAGTTCTAGTGGCAAAAACGATTGTTTGAGTCTATATAAGAGTATGAGTTTTTTTAGTATTCCGTTGTTCCTATTAATATTATCTAACATTTTATTACAAAACATTTCGCGTTGTTTTACAATATACCCGTTTTTTATTGGTTGTCCAAAAGACCAAAAGTTGGTTTTCCATAGTAGGACAGATTGTCCCCTTGCAACAGCGCACCATAAAACTTTGTATGATGAAAAAATACTGTTGCGGAATTGATATTAATACACATAATCATTTTTAGGGTTCCGTAGCCAAATGGCAAAAAACGGAACCCTTATATGTAGATTCGTCATGTCTGTCTGTCGGTCCGTCCCCTGTCACAGCCAGTTTTTTCCGAAACTATAAGAACTATACTGTTGAACCTTGGTACGTAGATGTATTCTGTGAACCGCATTAAGATTTTCACACAAAAATAGAAAAAAAACAATAATTTTTGGGGGTCCCCATACTTAGAACTGAAACTCAAGAAATTTTATTCGGCTTATTATTAACCGGGCAACTAAAATATTAAACAGGAACTTTCATTGGGCATATAATAATATAATTTGGCTGTGCATTAATATTTTAGCGCCAAAAAATATATATTAGCCTCAAATATAAGCATCATATTATTAAAATAACTGGCAGCAAAATCAAGCCACCCAAAAAAATTATAGGGAACTTAAAGTGATAGGTTGGCGACTAAAATCATAAATTGGCAACTAATATTGTAAAGCGATCATATAATTTAATTGTCATCTAGTTGTTCACACCTAAGTA